>NC_142928.1:69407271-69424771 GCF_046866305.1 Octopus bimaculoides
TAGATATACGTGCATGTATAGATACATTTGTATATATATATATATATATATATATATATATATATATATATATATGCATATATGTATATATACATGTATATATTCATGTGTATATATATGTGTGCGTTCGTGCGTGTGCATTAGTGTATAATTATTAATTAGTTTATGTGCTAGATAGTGATCAATATTTTACTTGAAATACGTAAGATTTTTACAGTGAAAAAATAATTCAGAATATATGTACATACATACACTTCATTATATATGCATATCCGTATATGCGTGTGTCATACGTCCCCGGCGCGTGTGTTTTTGTACTTGTGTCTACACAAGCAGATATACATACGCTAAAGTATAATACAAGATCTGTACTTGAAAGTATCATGTACAATACAGAGAGAAGCCTGCCAAAATAGTAACATAAACTCTGACCTAATTAGATAGAACCAAGAGTTCGGCCAGCTACTGGTCTGAAATAAAGGTCAACGACACTAGTTTACAAACAGATCAGATTTCAGATTAAAGACAACCTCCCTCGACTTCCACCTGAATCATAGCCAATAAACAGCTAAATGAATTCAGTTTGCTTCGAGCCAACATTATTTAAAGGCCCTGAACAAAGATGCGCACAAAATTATGTCCGGTTACAGACGCAACTGCATATACCCTGCGCAGTGGAAGCACGTGTAGATCTTCGTAACCATAAGATTATGGTGTATGGCATGGTAAAATAAAATGAAATAAATGTTGAGGATATGCCATTCTCCATATTTTCTATCGTTAAAACTATTGGTAATATACAATCCAGTTATTACTACCATGCAGCGAAGCGAAGACGGAATTGTCCATCCGAAGAAATTACAGCGTGAGCACTTGTAGCAGTCATAAACATACATATATATATATATATATATATATATATATATATATATATATATATATATATATATATATATACATACACACACTTGTATGCAAAAAAAAGAACACAGATGTAGCCGGTTTCGCTGCCAATATTTAATAAAATAAACTTTATGAAAAGTTTTTTTTAATTTGCGACAATAATATACTTTTCCAAGCTGAATTGCTGGAGTCATTTCACTTTTTCCAGAAAAATATTCTTAAAAAGATATTGAGGTTTAAATTTTGATCGTTTTCACCCATTTAGGAAAGAGAAATCGGAAGCTATCTTTTTGCGCATGACTGCACATTTTCTCATCGACATCCTTATAATAGCACGTGTTGTCAATATTTCTAAACGACACGTGTTTTGTTGTTTTGAGCATTCTATATGCACATAATTCAGATGCAATGAACAATTTGTTACCTGCGATAAACACATAATGTTTCCCCTCAAATAGTTTCAATAGAGTTTAACAGAAAGATTTGGATGAATTAGATGAAAGTTCTCCAGTAATTTTCTTTCATGTAAATAAATGTTTATCTTAATTTAAAAGTTTGCCATCAAAATCTTATAAAATGACAATATACTAAGCGATGTAGATGTTTATAACTTATATGTGAAAATAAAAGAGTGAAAAAAATATGGTTCAAAAACAAACATTTAAGCATGCAGTAAGCAACACATTACAAGATATTTTTAAAACTAAAAACGAAATTTAGAAGTACATTCAAGCAATTTTTCAAACAAATCACAACTTTCGTATCTCCTCCGCCACATAAATTCACAGATATGAATCCATCATGGAACGGTGAGTGCCACAGACCATCGATTACTACATCGTTTCAAAGAGACCTACGTACTCTTTACTTGTTGTGTGTGGGTCAAAAAAAAAAAATAGGAAGAATAAACAGCACGTCTTTTTGTAGTTCTAAGCATTCAATATGCATTTAATGCGATAGCATGAACTTAGAAAATTTATCTAAAAACAAAATTGCACCTTAAAAATTAAATATTTTTACAAAACAAACATTTTGTTGACCAGTTCATTGAAAAGGAAAGTTACAAATGCATTCAATGAATTGTTCGAACAAATCACAAATTTCCGATCTCCTGAGCTACATGAATCCACATGCTCAATTGTCAACAAATAGGTAAAACAAGTGGTTTTAATATATTTGTCAACATATGCTTTCACGCAGACCAAAGTGTTTCCATGATCTGTTTGCTACTATGGAAACAAGCATGAATGTTTTGTGGCTTACGTTTGGCTAAAAGTAACAAAATTTTCAAACTGTAATTGCTAATAACTTTTTTACTTATTGATTTATAGCGAAAATAGTTTTCACATTATTCATTAGCCAACAAAAGTGTATCATTACACTGAATATGAAATCAGTTCGAATATAATTTATGCTGGCAGCGAAACAGACTATATCAAAGAATACAAATGTGTTAAATGTTCACTACAACTGTTTCAGACGCAAATTTAAGTGACTGTATGTAAGTATGTCTTACGTTCCATGGATTATATTGTAGTAGTGGTTGTAGTTATGTCACCAGAACATATGCCTTGTGAATACTATGCTGTTTATCCTCATTTCATCCTCTCGTTCTACGACTCTCTATTTTGTGGCAGTGCCTGCTGATCGTTTTATGACATATTGAACTCTGATATCATAGCCGGGTAGATCTAGCTGACTCTCAGTGTGTTTTTACTCTCTTCAAGTACGTCTAACTGAGAGGCTCAATCCAACTCTTGTTATGTTTTTTTCCCCAAACTCAATTCTTAATCCCCTGCAGAAAACGTCTTTCTTTTTCATGATGTAATCAAACGATTCAATAAAAAATGTGTCTGAAACAGCTGTAGTGACCATCTTACATATTCAGGTTCTTATTTTCTGCAAACATCATACCTAGAAACTTCAAAATGTTGGGTATGAAACTAGTATTGGGTTGTGAACCTACATGCGTGTTTGCTTCAGTATATATTTGCATGCATGTGCATAGTTATATGTTTGTGTGTATATATGTGTAAGTGTAAAGCTACGTTCGTAAAACGCATGTATGTACGGATATATTTGTATGTGATATATACTCATTTGCGCTTAACTCAACCCGTTCCTGGTGTCCTGAATGGTAAAATACATCGATTCCGATGAATGGTAACATTGATATGTATGTTTGTGGGTATGTATGAATTCATGTATGAATTATGTATGTGTGCATATGTATCTATATATGAATGTATATAAGAATGCATATATGAGTGTACTACATAACCATGTATGTGTGTGTGTATGTATGCCTGTATGTAAAATTATATGTATGTATTCATATATATATATATATATATATATATATATATATATATATATATATATATATATATATATATATATATATACATATATATATATATATGAATACATATGGGGTGAATGAACACTTTGACGTGCACTACAATGGACATAATCATTGTGCTATTTATTTTTAGTACAGTACTAATACCTGCATTGTTCACGCTTACAGCTACAAGCAAACAAAAAATAGTAATCTTGATTTTTCTGTCTTATACTCGTATGGTTATATTTTGCTTGCGTTTCTTCTATTTTCAAGAATTCTTCGTTGCTTATGAAGTAATCCTCTTTGAGATAAACAAATCGGATTTAATATGTCTTACCAGTATTTTCTAATAAACAATATGAAGCATTAAAATTTGTATGAGAATATGGTATACAAAAGATATGATTTGTGTTTATTTATGAGCAATAACAGTTATACGACTTAATAGAACTAGTTCTTAAATTATTACATTATATATATATATATATATATATATATATATATATATATATATATATATATATATATATATATATATTATAAGAAATCGGTAGTGTGCTAGACTATGTGGTAAAGAGTTAGAGATTTGTTCGTCTTTTATTAAACATAATCAAAAACAAACAGAAAACACAACAAATCCGCAGCCTTTAAAATTACGCTTATTCCCGCATATTTTGGGGGCATTCAGTTCAAATTTCTCAGCTTTCACTATTAGTTTTAGCATTGAAGATACAACGTTACGATAGACATTGCTGAGGTATTCGGCCCGACTTGCAATTATCGACTCAGGTAGCACCTTCACATTATACCTGATTCAAAGCAGTTAACGGTTTCCTTTCAAAGAAGGTTCATGAACCGTGGGTTAGCTTTTCACTATTTTTGTGAAAGTATACTCTAAATGCATTTGAGCAGTTATACTACTTTTTATAGAGAGCATTGTTCGCTTATTCTAAGGAAGAACTTAGCGCCATATTCTAAGCATAATGTGCGTTCTTTAACACGCTAACAGCAAGAGAAGCCTCAAATTCTGAATAGGAGTATTTTGGGAAGGTGAACGTAAGCATTTGATGAGATGATGTTTCATGTTGTTCTATCAACATGAAAAAATAATAATCCAAACATATGTGGAATGTGGGCATATTCTGAAACAAAAATCAGCATTACGACCTGTTTTTCATTCCAAAAATGGTGTTAGATCACATATCCCACCCACATTTTCGAGAGTATCAGTAATTGGTGAAACAATCACGTGTGAAGTTGTGGAACGTAAAGGAAGTATGGAACATTACAGCGACCTTGAAATGCACGTACTTTCAACGGACAATAAGTGAATGTTTTCAGTTGCGGTTTCTTCGGCAATAGCACGGTACCCAAAAAATTTGCTTTAGTAGAGGGTATCCATGAACTCCATATCTAATACATTTCAGTATAATATTAGTATAATATTTATCGAGCAAGTCTATTATTTCCACAGCCGATAAGAGCAGAAAGTTTAGAGAAAAATACCTTGATTTAAACAAAGAGCGAGACACGGCGTCAGATTACTTGGATGAGAGAAATAAAGGTAGCGGATTTTTGAAAACTGAAAATGGAATGGTTTGATAAACTACATTATAGAAAAATCTTCCTCTGTGCTAATAATTGTATGTTCATAATTTTATATATAAATTATATGAATAGTTTTACATTTGCATTTTACGTACGCTTCCGAAATCATTTGTAGTGTTGATTTTAATTAAATAACAGATATTTAATATACTTGAAAACAGTTCTAGAATGTCAAAAGTTACCACAATCGCTATGAGTCAACTCTAAAGTTTTATATAGAATGCTCAAATACCTATTAATTCGGCTCAGTGTCTAACCAATATTATATTTTACAATAGAGTAGATGATAAAACGAAGTTGAGTTTGGCGAACTTCATCTGTAGACGTAATTTTTTTTAAGTAAAACACATAGGCAATTTTTATTTACCTTCGTGGACACCATCTGTTGTGATCTCTACTTTCTAGACTTCTACAAACCTTGTATTAATTTTCGACGTTATTTATGTAGTTATAGCAGATGTGCGCAACATAGGCGACCAGTATAAAAATTGTGATGATTTTAATTTACGAGTGTTTCATGTTATTGTTAATTAGAAATCGTTATGAGTGATCCGAACATATTTCTGTGAACCAACGTATTATACTTCAAGCGTTGATCTTTAATTTCAATTCGGCTTAATGCAATATAGTGAAAATGTGTAATTAGGAAGGCATTTCCATTTCTACACTATTTGTGGATAGGTGGTGATGTTAGCTTTTAATTCACCTGGGTCTCCACTCGTGTAAAGACACTTGTTGGCAAGTGTATTATATTTCTTGTTGTCGCTGTTGCATTTTATTCCCCTGGTCATAGCTGTATGAGCAGATCGATGATTAAAATTACTTTAGTTGTGACGAAGTTGTATTTTTTCTATATCTTCTTTTAAAGACAACAAGAAGTAACTTTAAATATACACTTGGCATCTCTGATGATCGAAACGTATAGTCGATATAACAATTTTGAGTCTTGTTTTATAAGCACATGCTCTGTATTTAGTTTGCTGGCAAGATACCCAAAGACCTAAGTGGTCAATTGTGCAGTTGCAATCCTAAATGTAAAGGCATATTAAATTATTATTTGATTTAGAATTTCCATTATAGACTCGTTTTTATATCAGTATAGATAATAACTGTATACGACGTTGCATCTTTTGAAACATTAATATAATATATATACAATATAGCAAAAGCAAACGTTTCTATGTAGCGAAATGATTACATGCTGCGTTATAAATATTCTAAGTCATTCCTATCTTTTTCAGTGGAGATAATGTTTTCATTCTCATATATTTACTAGTTTCTACCAATAACTTGTGGCCAGATATAAATAGTGATGCTACATGATACGAAGATATCTCTGGTGATCATGCTTTCTTATCAGCATTGAATGCTTAAGATGTGTTATTAATCGAAATAATCAAGCAGAAACAGTTCACTGATTCCATGCTTCTTGATACAAAACATTTGGTAATAGCAGTAGTGTGAACATTCGTAACTGTGATCGATACATAATGATACTTCTATACTTACACTATCCTTTTATTTAATTGAGAGTACATTCATATATTTAAGCTATTCAGCTAGGAACCAATGTAAACTGTAATCAGAAATAGATTTCAGAAATGTATAGCTGCAAATTAATTTAAACCTAAATTATACTTTCAAAAATACTTTAAATTTAATAATAAAAATAAATTAATAAATTAAGGAAGAACAAATACTGAAGATATAAAATAAGTTAGGATAATTGCGCTATAGATATGTTGTGATACATAGACTTCTTCAATAACAATATGAAAAATAACAACAGCATTTCAAGTTCAAGATGCAGAGAATCAATATTCAAAGCAACGGTATGCAGCTATCGATTTTTCATTAGCTATGACCTTAATAATTCGGATATTCTTGCACGTGTTCTGCCAAAACTATAGCATAACTTAGTTTTGTGCACTGAAATTTAAACGAAGCTCATTTAACCTACAGCGCATCTTATTCTGTTTTGTAAAGATGTATCTTAATCAGCTTTGATATTTCTAAGTTGACTGCAATGTTTCTCAGAGAAGGAATAGGAAATGTGTAATTCCAATTAATGTACTTAGAAATAAAGAAAATTAATTTAAGAGATCGAAACAAATATCACACTATATTGTTCTTACTCATGCAGTTCTTGGTGGTGGTGATGCACGTTGCCGCCAGATCGACTCCGAGCAAGTAGACCTATTTTTAAAGGGCTTTAAGATGTGACACTCTTAATGTTGTTTACAGTCATAAAGTAGGATAAAACTATCTAAGTCTTTTGTATGACGACTGTAGGGTGTTACATGAGAGAGTGTTGGCTATGTTAGGCAGGTTGAACAATCACATAGTTTGTACCACAAGCACACGCGCACGAACATCTATACATACATACACGTAAGCACTCATAAGCACTCTCGCATACACATACACACGAATATGAAAGTAGTATATAGAGAGATAGATATGTGTGCATATATATATATATATATATATATATATATATATATATATATATGTAAGCATATATATATATATATATATATATATATATATATATATATATATATATATATATATATATATATATATGCTTACATTTACGGTCTGATACTAATTTAAGTGCTTGCTGTAACTGAAATTTCTATGATGTTCTTAATGCATACATGAACCATAAACCATAAAATTTGGGCAAATTTGTATGAGGAGGAGACGTTAAAATTGCATCAGAAACCATACATATTACACTTAGCGTATGCATCTGTAAAATTTGTAAAACATTACTTTCAACTTTCACATATCGGAGGTGGCTATGAAAAGCTGAACTGGTGAAGTATTGTACGGAGAAGGACACTGTGAGTATAATTATATTCTATAAAGACATATGCAGTCATAGATATAATTTTAAAATATATTAATATTACTTAAGCAAATGAAATAAAATACTGTTAAATACAGAGAATTTATTCTCAAAAATCTGAAACTGCAAAAGAGTCTCATCTGTACTTTGCAATGAGTAAATTTATATTTCATCCAAAG
Organism: Octopus bimaculoides; assembly: GCF_046866305.1. Classification (NCBI taxonomy): domain Eukaryota; kingdom Metazoa; phylum Mollusca; class Cephalopoda; order Octopoda; family Octopodidae; genus Octopus; species Octopus bimaculoides. The sequence continues at coordinate 69,415,160 of NC_142928.1, forward strand.
CAGCTCTCTTCTGATATCATTTGCAGTGATATTTATGTAAATGATAGGAATATATATTAGAATTTGACTTTGGTTTTCTTCTGATATCCGATAACAGATCATTGATTTATATATGAAAAATCGTTAAAGCGCCTAGATAACACAAAACTGACATTATATATTTCATGCGGCCGTTCCACGTACGTTGAACATTAACACTGATCAAGGATAAGTGGTAAACCTCTTAGTAAGAAGGAAGTTGGACATGATTTCCAAATCTAGTGAAAGCTTTCCCCACTTTTTTTTTTTCCACACAATAAAGGTGTTTGATATTGCAAAGTTCCAACAAAGCACAGTTAATATTATTTACTTTTAAATAGGTTGATCATTTATTAAATGAAATGTGATGTGCATTTCTTAGGTTTAATCGATGGAAGAACACTTAGATCTCTAAGCGATAACAATGAGTTTCGGCAGGAAAGAAAAGAATAAGAAATGCATACTGCCTATTGTATGGCAATGACCTTACACAAAAGAAATATTATTTAAATATTATTGTATTCTGTTTTTTTTTTTACTGCTATTTTAACAAAGGACTGCCACTCTCTATGTTTTGGAAGCGTGAGTTAAGGAAGGCAATTTCACAGCATTTTCTGAATACAAACCATTTATATTGTAACAAAAATATTTGCCAGTTTAGTGAAAAATAACTATAATTATGTACCCACATAGGTAATTAAGGTGGTCATTCGTTCTCCTTCATTTAATAGCTATAATGTGTCAAGGTTCAAGGTTTACGAAAGAAAACATTGTATATTGTGATATTATTCTTAATAAGGTTGAGATGCTTTTGATCTCAGATTTTTTTTAATCATTATATATCTAGGGATAAACAGCTGCAACAGTCTAGCAATCACCAGTTGAATATTATTATAGAAGCTTAAAGCAATATTACACTGAATTAAATAAATTACGTTATTACGTTTCTCGTTTCCGTATTCTAATTTCATATCTTACCGAGGTTAACTTCACTTTTCTGTAAAGTGGCATTGAAAGATTTGGTATGAATGAAATAGACACTGCAAATATTAGGAAATACTATTTTGTCTTTTTTACAGAGGATTCAGAAGTTAAATGTATTATAAATACATGAAAGCTTAAGTGGTTAAATATTTTGTAATAGTATTTGCATCCATAATAGTATATCATTTAAATATACAATACGCACTGGAAAATTAATGCAAATGGTATTGAATATAGCTGAAGTTAAACTTGCTTGCTGTGATTGCATACATTTAGCTTTCCTTACTCTGATCAATTCGTTTCAGTCATTTGCTGCTTATATCGTATAGTAATTTCGGTTTCCAATTTAATTATTGTTAAGTAATTTATTCAATTGTCCTTCTGAAATGGATGTCCGATTTAATCTATTAACATTAATTTATCGTTCGTGATTTTATAGAGTTGACATTTCGCTCTGTAACAATTCCTGTGAATGCAGTAATCGGTTTACCGCAAGGGGAACATGGAAGCGACTATTGTTTTGTTATTGTGAAGTACTTCTTTCTTTAGAAAACTTTAAGGATTACCATAAATGTTGCATAACATAAATCAGTTACACAGTTACATATTATACTTTATCTCCTTGCCAATATACTTTCGCGAGAATTATGCAGGATAAAATTATTTAATGAATTATTTAGAAAAGTATTGCTGCACAGTTTGTTTGGTTTGTTATATTTCGAACGCAAAAACAGTTCGATATTTTTCATCTCAAACATTTTAATGCTGGAGGATATCGTTCATACACCCAAGTGTGTATATACGAATAAACACAAACCGCATATAGTATACTGTTTGGAATCAATGTGTAAATATTCATAGTAGGGGAATGTTCTACATACGTATATACATCTAATATGAATTCATCTGTATATTAATATTAAGATTTACCTTTATACTCTGTATATCCCATATTGTAATGAAACCCTGGTAACACAGAATTAAAATGGCAGCACATTCATTTTGGTTTAAAATACACATACCCTGCTAATATTATAATTTACGAAGACTCTCAACTCAAACGTATTCTTTCTCGTTTAAAATAAAACAGCTAAATACATACTAGATTACTGATACACGCAAATCTGTTTCACCAGGACAGAACTTGTGCTATAATTCCTTCTCTATAGAATGAAGGATTGCCCATATAACACATAAAACTTCCGTGTCCCAAATTTATTTATACTTATACAGTTTCACAATTACCTTCACTTTACACGTGAAGTTTGGCCTGACGAAGTATTGCAAACTAGTCCAATGGATTTAGAAATACAGTTGCCGGGAGGAAAGAAAGTTCTTGGTCACCACTTCTGTCCAAGTACATTTATATACAAATTTAATTATAACTTTACATACAGACGCACACGAAATATATATATCCGTTGTATACTTTAACTACAGAAATAAAAAAATCACACTCCTTAAAGTATTTATATGCAATGAATTATGCTTATTATATTTCTTTGTACAAAATGATGTAGACAAATATAAGAGCAAATGTGTACTAGCCTCCGAATATTAGCAGAACAGCTCTCGTTTGTTAAATGATGATTGTTTGCAATTAACTGAGCGAGATGATTTAAGACAGGTACTTTTATATTTAACGTACTCAATATACCATATATTTTCATTCTTAAATATGTATTTAATCCGGTAATTTATTTTGTCTCGTTACATTCAACATTATAATAATGAAACACGTTCAGAATGTTTAGTTCTCGTGAATGTTTAGCTCAGTCAGGTGAAATACGACTCTCGGTGAATTAGTGTATTGCGGTCCATGTATTCGGCAGGGACGTGAAATTTCCGCGCAATCCTTATTCGTGCGTCAGGCTTTCTTTGAGTGGTTCCTTCAATTTAAGGTATCATCCATCAGGCGGGCTTTTAGCCAACTTATAGATATATATATAACAATGTGTATATATCTATATATGTATACATATATATGATTTAGTCTTTTAGCTAGGTAATATCAACCGCAAAATATATGAATCGATTAGAACTTACAGAACATTTAGAACGTTTCACTTACCCAAGAGATTTGCATTAAATTACAAAGGGTATGTTGTAATATAGATAGTAAATATATGCGGGATATTCACTGAAACTACTATACTCGCTTCCAAAATGAATAAGTGTCGCTCCATTGTTGTCAAACGCTGTGGGGTGAGCGATTCAATTTTATGTGGCATTTGCAGTGAATACAGAAAAAAAAAGAAACACGGTTTTGGTTATTGGTAGCATTTTTCCTTTTTTTTTTTTTTGTAATTTGTAAAGTTCAGAAAACGTTAGTTGTATAGAATTAGACATACATCCATATAGTTTTCTGTACTGTATTTGAATTCAATTAGTTTAATATCAATATATGCAATGTAAAACATTGCATTGTGTTCATGCATAACAAAACTGAAAAGATAACTAAATAAACACAATGTTCATCGTATAATTTCCAAATTCTTCAACTCTATTTAAGTAACAAATTGAAGAAACATGCTAAGGGAAAGCTTCTGCTATTACAAAATACCTTTGGGTTAAAGTTCTGCAGTAAAATAGCGTTAAAATCCAAATATCAACAGCATAATAAATAAATATCAACCGCTTATCATAAATAAAAGGTTTCTAACAGGGAAGGAAATGTCAGAAAATGATAAATATAAATTCGGATCTAGAATAGCTGGTTTCATCGGCACAGCTCTATTCATACCGCACGCGGTGTTCAATTACGTTATTCTTTTTCAAATCTCAGCGGATGACTTTTATACATAATAGAAATTAACTCCTCTTGTATATTCAGAACGATATAATACTATCTCTATTCAGCTGCAAATAAATGGTATTTATTTTATAAATGATGCACACGTATTTTGTTTTTCTAATAGGCATAAGAGATTCTGAAGTATGGAGATTATATATGAGGTTGTGATAACTGTTCCTCTGGCAAAGTGTTTCTACGTTACTTCGACCTGTAATCATAAATTGTTTGTGCCATTATCAACGAAGGCGCCTGTAAGCGATCATAGTTTCTGCTGTAAATGGCTGGGAAATTTACATAGGTTAACTTTCTACCAACTTCAAAATAAGTGACACTTGTGCTCAAGAATCCATGTAAATTTAGTCTGAGGCGACGGCGATCTGTACGCATCTATGAATATATATGTTTGTGTGTATGTGTGTATGTGTGTATGTCGCGCGCGTGTGTGCAATTATTACCGCGCATGTATGAATACGTACAATATCAGCACACGCTCATTCTCACATACAAACATGCTCATATATTTACATGCACCGATAAAACATTGCTCATACACATAGTCTTCTATGTCTGTCATTTATATGCTATTCATATACACACGCACACACACACACACACACAGAGACAGACACACACACACACACACACACACACACACACACACACACACACATATATATATATATATATATATATATATATATATATATATATATATATATATATATATATATATATATATATATATATATATATATATATATGTATGTATGTATGTATATACTTAGTTACTGCAGGTGAGTGTAAGAAGAATATTTCCATGTCAAGTGTTAGCAAATCAGAATCGTTTAATGGTTTTTTACTGCTTCCTGGATGAAGGATTAGTTAAAATAAATCTTCTTATATTGGATTAACTTATGTATGCAATCCTAATCAAGTAATTTCAGTAGTTAACACCTTTACGTAATGTAAACAAATCATTTGTTACGTTTGTTACTCCTATGTGCCCAATGCAATTTCATACTCACAGTCTCAAATGACCGAACTACTCATTACAATTAATATATACATATATAAATATATATATATATATATAATGTCTTACGTTTAAGATGATTGCCATGCTTTACCTGATGAGAAGGTTACAACATTAATATCAAAGATCCCTATGGATCACACAGGTTGTAATCCTTTGAAACATATGTAGGAATAAAGTATGCAATTATAACATGCGTTTTCTCCAATCCTTAAATTCTTAAATATATGCAAATACCCAAAATTTAAAGGAGTTCCTGCCTTAAAAACAGGAACTAAACAACAGTTATTTTGTGTTCTTTGCTACACTGGTTTCTATTAACCCATTTATTCTATCAGAAGAATTTTTATTCATTAAGATAGAAGAAATACACTTAATTATATATATATACATATATATATATATATATATATATATATATATATATATATATACTTTTATAAAACAAATTTTACAAAATATATAGTATCTGTTAACAGTCTTAGCCAAAAACTCACAGTTGAGTTTTTGTATATATATATGTAATATATATATGTAATATGTTGTTATTTGTTACAATATTTTACGAGACATCTTATGATGTGGTTTATTTTTCCGGAATACCCTATTGAAATGTGCATAGGTTTGGCTTATTGTGGTTGTTTCTGTTATTATAATTGTTGCTGCAATAAAGTATCTTCAATGCATTGATTTTGAGCTCTATCCTTTAAGAGACATGTATATATATATATATATATATATATATATATATATATATATATATATATATATATATATATATATATACCAGAGTAAGCACATGAAATGTGCAACAAGGTAGTAACGGTTTGTTTGTTATATTTCTGCTGCTTTTAAATAAAGTATATATATATATATATATATATATATATATATATATATATATATATATATATAGTAATCTATCTATCTATCGATCTATCTATCTATCTATCTATCTATCTATATATTTATGTGAAGGGAAAACTCACTTGATTTTTTATATGCTCAGCTCGGTAATGTATATGACACATGCGCTTGCGCTTATGCACCATGCTGCACTCCTGTTGTAGGAATCAACAGTAGTCACCCATCACGTGTGGATTGAACCGGCCTTGATACCTCTTTTCCATCTGCGATATGTCCTGGTGGAACCGATTGCCATGCTCATCATTAACGGGACTAAAATTCGTTGGAAAAATATGATATGAAAATACAAGAAGTGCTTCTTGTGCGTTTAGAACAGCCGCGACGACAGAAATCATTACACTGTAAAAGACTAACCGAAAAGAGATGTGTGCATAATCATTCGGTGCAATGTGCAGCATATGCCACTGGTAAACCCTCAAAACATATTCCTTCCACCCCTTCCCATTTTTTCATACGTCGTTAGCATGTTGTTTATTATATCCCCATATTTTTCAGCTCTGTTATTTCCACGAAAGTTCTGTACAACTAACAAGAAGGAATCTCATGCCGTCAGCTCAACTGTATTCAGTTTACCTCGGAATTTGCTATCAGATATCAATTCTCTGATGTCGGGTACAATGAAAATGCTTGCTTTCAATTTTGATTCACTGTTCTCTGCACTAAATTTTATATTTAGGTACTGGAAGCTACCAAAATCGTGTGTCATTGCTTTTCAAAAGCTCTTCATGAGGCCGAATTTGGTGTGAAGGGGTGGAAGGAATATGTTTTGAGGGTTTACCAGTGGCATATGCTGCACATTGCACCGAATGATTATGCACACATCTCTTTTCGGTTAGTCTTTTACAGTGTAATGATTTCTGTCGTCGCGGCTGTTCCAAACGCACAAGAAGCACATATTTGCGCTATATCCCAGCTGAAGTCCTAGGAGAAGGAAAATTACCTTTAAGTCACCACAAATATTCCATTTATGAACTGAGTAATTAACTCCTTTCAGAATGAGTTCCATCGATTTATACGTTTGTTCCATACCGACAACATGACTCACAGGATTGGAAGGTCTTTCTTTATCATTATGTAATAACACAGTTTTGATGCTAACCTAACTCGAGTCTATAAAAAATCTCCATTCGTTAGCCGCATGCACGTGTCCTTTTTTTTTTTGCATGGGTGCATTAATGTCAGTACAGACAAAAGTAGTAGATTTCCTTTCTTGAAAAATACAGATATGCCTTCATGGAGGGAAGGAACCCCAAACTTCTCTTTTCGCCTTTGACAATACTAGGTCTCACTAAATCATTCATTTTTCTTAGAATCAGCTACGTACGCTTCATCGAAAGGAGGGTCAGGGGTTCATCGTGTGACGTGTCAATGTCTACAAGTGAATCTTGTGAGAAGGAAACTGGGACAAGGTTCTCGAAATCACGTTAGACCGGTTTAGAGGTGACTTAGAATCTGCATACACAATTTGTGCTCTGGTTTTCTTTAAGAAACCACTAATATTAGTCATGCAAAAGTAACAATCAGAGACATTATTGGTTGGCTCACGTCATGTCGCTGGTACAGCAAAAGCATTCCCTTCCGTTTTCCATTCAGCCACTGTGTAAGCCCGAAGTAATACACGATGCATCGTATATGTGGTGCCCATCTCTTGTCTGGTCCCCAACATCACACCTAAAATAATATTTACAAATAGTTTTTAATTTAGTGGCAATGTTCTTTTGCCAGTCACACGGAACAAGTTTTCCACAGATATAACTAAATTTGTCTTTGTGATTCTCACACCCTCTCCTATTCATGACCTAATACAACGAACACAGTTAAAACTGTAATCACGTAGAGCGAGAAATACATACACTACAGATAACGCAGCGTAAATGACACCGAAAGTTACCACGAACAAACTGACGCATTTGGCACTTGCACACTACACGTCAGCGCCATCTAATGCTAAACTGAGTAATGAAATGTGTCATCGTTTGTTTTATTGCTGTCATTTCTTTAAGTTTGAATTAAAACCGCTTTCATGTTGTCAAATTTTATAATACGGCCTATATCTCACCGAAAGTATAATTATAATCTTTAGCACACGCATAACTCAAACTTTTGACGTGCTAGAATAATTCTGAATGCGGATTCAGAATCAGCATCCTCCATTAAGTCTAAAACACGTGCTTTTACCACAGTAGCAAAATCTTTGTTGTCCAGTGTAATCGGACGATGCTAAATTTTTGAAACATATTCCCAATGTTGTCCGCAAAATGAACCGTTGCAATAACACTACAATTTCTAATACTATTTGTTCTTCGGGGCACTTTTTAGCAAGTTAGATATTGTATTGTGTTTATTAAATATGTTAGTACTGAATTCATTGTATACTTTAGTAGGGTTCCCTCAATGTGTCAACCCTATTCATGGTGCACCATTGCTACGTTGGTGTAATATATGTACCCACTGCATGTCCTCCCATTTACGTTGGTTTCATAAATGACATTTCTTATAATATATAATTCATTAGGAAGATGAGATTCCAAGTATTGATCGGAACATGCGAGATACTACGCAATGATCTTTGAGATGATAATCCAAGATATTATCGGCCAAATGCAGCTGATGGGACCAGAGATACCTTAATACCTTCATATCTTCGTTGAGCCAGAGATAATTTCACAGAGAGCGTAGAGTAAAACAATTCAACACTAAAAGTATTCTTCCCTAAATGTTAGTTATAATATATCGACCAAAACAGGTTACTGAACCACAAGACCAGTCCGAAAACTTACTGATTAGCATCACAATAAAATTAAAGAAGGGTGATAGAATATATTTTGTTCGATTTCATAAGCTGCCTTGATGAAACTGTTCTCAGTTGTCGGTGAAATGTAACGAGACTCAGCAATCCGATGTACAATTTAACATAAGCGTCTTAAATAATGATATTTGATGTATTTTCTATATCAGCACATCATTCAAAATAACAATACATATTTTCATTACCGAATATCCGATATTATTACATGTCTTAACGAAATCTGCATTTGGTTGACACCTTTGCAAATTATGTAACGGTGAAATTCCTGTTATAATATGCCACCGAACATAAACAAAATTACACTCTCATACAGATACACATATATGTCCTGGAAACACGGATTCACAAACAGAATAACTTTTTATCCTTTCAGTATCGCCTCTTTTTATATTTTATTATCATACCACAGACGTGTTACGTACATGTAACACAAGTAGATAACAATATTCCAATAGGAATATGGTTGGATTTCAGTTTCCTGGTTTTTCTATAATCTGATTAGCACCTAAGTAGCAGGCTGGTCCAATACATTACTGCTCGAGATTAATAAGTAATATCTAGATTGACTAGGTATAATGTAATACAACTATGCATACCAGTTTTAATAGACAAGACGAAATATATTTACATTTACAGTACTCAGTAGTAAAGTTGTATATTAAATATTCCATATATAATGCTTCTCGAAGCTAACAATGCCATTAGAAATATATTCATGTAATTATCGTTGGTTTGGTTACAGAAGTATCTAATAACATAAAAGATATAACGTTTAATTAAGCTCAGCGTCTGACGAAGAAAAGGTAAATGAATAAAGTTACACGTCATTAGTTGGTAAACAATATTTGACATCAAATTAGCCATAATCTTTTTTCTGGTATCGATAGTTAATGCATGAGAGATAACAAGGTATGTATTTTATATGTGTGTGCTTGTGTGTTTGTGTCTGTGTGCGTAATCATTATTATGTTATTAAAGCAGCAGTTTAATTTTTCCTTGTAAATTATTCTCTTTATCACAACGTATTTTCTGTTTAAGCTAACCCAT
>NC_142928.1:69429771-69449771 GCF_046866305.1 Octopus bimaculoides
AATAGCCGCAGATTCGTATGGTGGTAGAATATTATTTCGATGAACTACGCAAGCTTCAAAATTAGCATGATGATGATGATGATGACGATCATCATCATCATCATCATCATCATCATCGTCATCGCCGTCGTCATCATCACCATCATTGATGTAAATCTCATTTTCTAAATATCTAATATCTAGCTTGATTTTATCTAAAGTTCTCTCCCTCAAGTCTCTCTCTCTCTCTCTCTCTCTCTCTCTCTCTCTCTCTCTCACATACACACACCCACAAACACACACCCACACACACACACACACGCACACACACACACACACACATATATATATATATATATATATATATATATATATATATATATATATATATATATATATACAGTATAATGCAATATACGTGCGTATGCCTACATATATAGCATAAATTATAATAGAATACCTAGCATCATGCAGAAACTTAAAAATAGTATCATATGCAATTATAATTATAAGAATTTTAGCAGGCTGTTCAATCCTGTTCAATACAGTAACAAGATACAACAATGGATTGGGAAGCGTCAATAGCAAATATCGGTTGAATATGTCGACCGCAGCTTTACGCTACAAATAGTACAAGGAAATAAGATCACCACGGTTACATATATCTCCAAACAGAACATTCTTATCACGAGGCACACAAGGAATCGTTTTACCGTAATGGCGATAAAAGTTGATCTACCCAGATTGCCATTGATTACACGTCACTTAATAAAATCAGTAACAATCAAGGACTGAATTAATTACATCTAGTATGCTCTTCCCAAAATGTGTGTAACTGTATGCTTATGTTAAACATCATCATCATCATCATCATCATCATCATCATCATCATCATCATCATCATCAATAACATCATCGTTATTATTATTATTATTGTTCAGTAGTTTTATTTTTATAACGTGCTTTCACTTCACCACCGAGCGCAGCTCTGTGCGCCTTGGGTATGTGCTGTGGTTTGCTGTGGTGCTCTTATGTTTACTGCATTGAAAGTGTTTTGCGTATTATTATTATTATTATTATTATTATTATTATAACTGCTGCTGCTGCTACTACCACTACTACTACTACAGCTACTACTACCACTACTACAACAACAACTACTACTACTACTACTACTACTACTACTACTACTACTACTACTACTACTACTACTACTTGTACTAACGCATGTAAAATAACATAATATGCGTTTATAATATGCATAGTATGTATTATTAAAGATCAAAGTCATTAGCTGTACATATATGAGAGTTCAGAGAATTTCCGTCACAACTGCATTTTTTCTTCCACTCTCGTATTTCATTCGAATACAAAGGAATAGAATATGAGGAACAATGTCGTAAATGTAGGATGAAAGACTTTGATATTTAGTAATGATTTCTAACATTAGCGCAAACCAGGCATTTATGAGAGAAAGGGATATAATCGATTGAATCGACTACATATAAATCCACTTCTGATTTTATCAAACCGAAGCATGAAAGACAAACTGACCACATCGGGATTTGCACTCAGACCTTAAAATGTTTTAACTAAATACTGTAGAGACATTCCTCAATCCCCCGCAATAGCATTTCAGCCAATTTACTCCCTTTTTGATTACACAATTCCAATGGTATTACAATATATCAGCAGCAGCAAAATTCAGTAGTAGTAGTAGTAGTAGTAGTAGTAGTAGTAGTAGTAGTAGTAGTAGCAGCAGCAGCAGCAGTAGTAGTAGTAGTAATGGTGGTGGTGGTGGTGTTGGTGGTGGTGGTGGCGGTGGTGGTGATACCAGCAGAGGTAGTAGTAGTAATAATGATGGTGGTGATGGTAGCAGCAGTAACAGCAATGGCAGCTTCAATAACCATAACAATAGCGATAATAGTATTACTTTCTACTATAGGCAAATGTCCTGAAGTGTGGTGTTAGGAGGGTAGTAGACTATACCGACCCCAGTGCTCGATCGATATTTATTTTATCGACCTCGAATGGCGAGTGTCTAAGTGGACCTCCGCAGAATTTGGAATAAGAACATAAAGGTGGAGATAATTCGGCTAAGCATTTTGCTCGGCTTACTGGCGTTTCTCCTACCTTATTAACAATTGTTTCTGATTTAGGCACAAGGCCAACAATTTCGCAGGAAAGTATTTAGCTGATGACTTCAACACCAGTACAGGATTCTATTGCAAAAGAGGAAAGTAGAGTTCACCTAAGTGGGATTTGAACTCAGAGCGTCAGCATCCAAAATATATACCTAAGGATTTTTAACAATGCTTTAACTATTCTGCCATTCCACTCCTCCAATGACCTCTAATAGCAAGAGTTTTTCACTAGCAACAATGATCCAATATTTCGAGTAGAATATAAAAGAAAAATACGAAAACAATATTCACAATTAGCAAGGGTGGATTTACATTGAGCAAATATCTGAGATGACTATATACACACCATCGTAGTTAATAATAAACGTTATAAACTATACTCAAGTATAAAATACGAATGAGAGGAACTACGAAGTGAAATCAAGCACTAGAATGATTAGTTAATCCATAGACTTCACATTTACACACCAATGTCAACTGCATTCTCTTACTTGTAGCTGCATAGTTTGGATAACCATATTAAGCCATACTAGTTTCACCTTTTCCATACAACTTCCACCAGCATTCCCAGAGAGAACACTTTAAGTTTATATAGAGCATAAACAAATACAGAACGCAAAAAAGAGAGAACTTAATTTCTCAACTAGAGGGCTGATTTAGGAAGCTCGGGGATACGTAATAATCGTAATATTCATAATTTGATGTTGCACCAAGTAAACAGTTGCATGGTTTTATTACGAGTCCGGTATCTTTTATCAAGAGAAAGTTATGAAAGGCAGTTCACATTACAGTGCTAGAGATTTAAACGATTGAATAAGAACAAAGGGCATGAAAGTGGGAGGACTATATGTAACAGACGAAGGAGGAACAGTTAGAAACGAAGAAGTGAAAGGCAGGGAGAATTAGGAGGAATTCTGACATAGAGGGAATAAATAGAGGTAGGAAGATGCGACAGAAAGTGGAGGGGAGAGGGAAAGCTAAGGTCAGAGTGAAGAAAGGAAGCGCCAATCGTGGTCAAGTGAATCTCACTAAGATAGCAATAAATCAGTTAAGGATGGCAGCTGATTAACGGAGAGATAGGAAGATAAGCTAAGACAGAAGAGATAGGAAGAGAGATAGGGAGACAGAGAGATAGGAAGGGAAAGATAAGCTAACACAGAACGAGGAAGAATGTATGCTGAGATAAGGAGACTTTGGTACAAGGAGTAAAAAGCGAAAGAAAAACTGCCAGTCAATCTGGTATGTCTAGTTCAGCGTTTATTGGCTTTTCTAAACAGGTTCAGGAGAATTTCCTGATAAACGCTTTGTACTTGTAGCCTACTGTCAGGTCTCTCTCAGGCGATTTTCCATTCAGCAGTTTCATAATAACTGGTTTCATTAGTGTTTCACTGGTGATGCTATTTGTTTCGGAAGGAGCATTTACACAATATTAATTTTGTATGTCGTTTAACCAAGCTGGATCGCTGTTCTGTTCTTTGTTTACATTTCAGATAAACCGCCAGCACGACTCTCGGTATTCCTGGGGAGGAGTCCTTACTGGGTTGTTGGTATCACATTTCGTACTGTGATATACAGCTTGTGGGTTTCGGGCAAAATTCTTCGTTTACAATATCAAAGATATCACTTACCGCTCATGGATAGTATTTCAATGTGACAAGTTTGCCTGCTAGAGCAACAATACGGGAGTTTGAGAAGAACAGTTGTGCAAGTACTCTGAGAATGCATTTGTCTCATGTGATCCAGAAGTAGGTTGGACTGGCTTAGCGAAATAGAAACTTGAAGAATAAGCAGTTTTAAGCAATGCATTGGTACATATCACATAAGCTAGAGGGTATTGGCAAGAGAAGTTGCCTCCCCTGGACCTACCATAAATATAACACACCCCGCATTGAAGGATATGCCTTCGTTATTCAGGAACGGGAGAGAGCTATTAAATACCTGATAAACAAGAGGAATTAAGGTATTACCAAACATCCACCTTATGATAAAAAAAACGGGTCTACATCCACATCAGCTGCCCAAAATCTCACGGAGATACTAAGTGCCACAAAGCATGGTATAAGTTGCAAAGACTGTTTACAAACATGTCTGCATAAAAGATTGCCTTGACATATAAATGAAAGGCATATCTGAACCAGCATGTATTCACACCTTTAAAAACAAGGAATAATTGTGCGACACTCAAATAAAAAGGTCAATGCGGTACAAACATAACATACCACATATTTTTCTTTGAACAGGGAACAAAAGGCATGCACTGTTGCATAGGTCAGTTGCTGAGGAGATGTGAATGTTTAAACAAAAGTCCAGGAAAATGAGAACATTTATGGCGAATTAATGCGGAACTTGCAGGTCTTGTACCATGAGTGTGAATTCGCATTTGTATATATCATTCTAGATACATTAGGGTATGTACCAACAAATTTGCCCCCAAATTTAGAAATATTCGGTTTCAGGGAGGAAAAGCTAAAGAAACTAAAGAAAAATCATGCATCCGCATACGTATATAGCATTTAATGTGGCCATTAATGATCCTTTATCCGACTAGCACATATATTTTAGCGCTGTAGTAATTGCACATTGTTGACAGCTATTGCGTCAAAATCCTTTTCAGTACTATCTTCGGAGATTTGAGACGTGACGGTAAACTCTATAATGAACTCATTCTTTCTGCAGACAGGTGTTTTCTTTCAGATTCTATAATTTTGAAAATTAAATATGCAAACATTCAATCAAATATATTCACCCAGTTGTTATATGTAATATAGGTAGATAAGAATAATTTCCTCAATAAAACGGCAACATTTGAGCAATATGAGAGTAATGAGTCTTTTACATAAGAAATTACATTTAATTACTTATACATGTAACAAATACCTAAAATGTTGTTACAAGGCTAGCGTTGTTTTACAGAGTGGGGATTAGTCAGTTGTATCGGGTCCTGTATATGACTGGTATTTATTTTATGGACCCTGTGAAGATGAAATGCAAGGCTATCCTCAGCGGAATATTTACACATATACTATTACGTATTATAGGTAATCTATAAAGATAAAGTGTTTACATACGCGATGAAACGTGATCATTTTACATCGAAAAGTTCTAAACAAATATTTCGTAGATTCCTTCTTTCATATTAATGAAGAAGCGATATGAATAAAAAATTAATAAATGCATCCTAAGTCATTTCCTAGTAGAACTTACTGCTTTCATACAATTGAGAGATATTCGCAAAAAAAAAATGCTTAATGATAAATATAGGAAATACTCAATGGCAATCAAATATTTCAAACAAGGGCCCAATAACAATACGGTGAAAAATAAATGCATAAATATATATTTAATGTTCTGTATAAAGTAGATCGTAGAGATTTATAAACAACTGGTCGATTTCGCGGATATATAGTATTGGATTTTCTCGTTTCCATAAACTCAAGAAGACATAATTTTTTTTAATTCTCCTACGTATTAAAATATATAGCTTTGTATACAGAACTTAGACCTATTACTATTGAATATATACATGGCCTCATGATGAAAATAAAAACATAGTTGCCATTTTAACTATATCTTGATAGACTATATATTTTACTGACGCTTTATTAATACACATAATGTATATCTAATAAGAAATAAGGGAAATGAATATATTTATATTCTAAGCAATATCAACGAAAGAAATAGATTCTACCATAATTGCACAATATATTTTCGTTAAAGATAAATGAAACTTGAAATCTATTACATGTAAATGACAAAATACTGTTACTATAGGGCTTGTGGAATATTCATCTCCTAAAATATACAGTTCTGAAATCGCTTTCCATTGCCAATATTACTGGTTTTTCATACTCTAAGGCTTAACGCTTTTACATATTTGTTTATTAATCTATATCCTCACAGGCACACACACATGAAAATGTGTGTGTATGTATGTATATGTATGTATGTATGTATATGTATGTATATATATATATATATACATATATATATATATATATATATATATATATATATATATATATATATATATATATATATATATATATATATATATATATATATATATATATAATTAATCGAATCAAAGGAAAATGGAAATTAATAAAATTTTCACCTCCAAGTGGACTACCGTATAAAAGTTTAGTCCAAAGACTATGAATTAAGGTACAGTGTATATTTAAATACATAAAAGAAATGCACTAATGGGATTCCTTACGCTAGAAAGAACTGCTAGGTTCTAGAACCACAAAATTAGTGAGGTGAAATTTTGCTCACATTCTCTCCACTTTTCACTTCACTGTATACCTGTCATTTTTTCTCGCTCCTCCTTAATTATTTTGTCCCACTGCCTCTAGCTCTTTCTCTTCTATTCCCACGTGACTGGCGTTTGGCAAAGCCTGGTCTTTCTTGGCCGGCTGTTGCCCGTGCAATATCGATATTCCTCCTGTACCAGCAAAACCATATATCCCTGCCGTAAGGCTTTATTTCCACACACGTCAGCTTAATGTGATTCGACCTTAGGCGAAAGTCAGCTGTTGTTATGTCCTTTTATTATTTTTATTATAGTTGTATAACATTGTCCTTTTTTTTTCCGTCCTTGCTTTTGTATACATTCGCTGCTTTCTTCCAAGGAATCTAATGCTCTTAGATTAGCTTTTCCTTGGGGCTGGCCAGATTGGAACAATCTCAATTATATTCAGCCGAAATTGCGAATGTAATCTGGTACTCGACTGAGAAAAGAAAACTTCGAATGACCCGTCCTTGTTTTCTTTGTATCGTCTATTTGTAATTTTTGTTACCCCATTTTTTTATCACCTAACTGTCTGGATGTTTTGCGTTCTTGTCCTATATATATATATATATATATATATACATATATATATATATATATATATATATATATATATATATATATATATATATATATATATATATATATATATATATATATATATATATATATATATATATATATATATATATATATATATATATATATATATATATATATATATATATATATATATATATATATATATATATGTATATATATATACATATATATACATACATATATATATATATATATATATACATACATACACACACACATACAGACACACACACACCATATATATATATATATATATATATATATATATATATATGCGTAGGAGTGTCTCTGTGTTAAGAATCATGCTTCCAAACCACACGCTTCCATGTTCAGTTCCACTGCATAGCACCTCGGGCATGTGTCTTCTACTATAGCCCCAGGCCGACCAGAGCCTTGTGAGTGGATTTGGTAGACAGAAACTGAAAGAAGACCGTATTTGTATGTGCGAGGGAAGTGTATGCATTAACATGTGTGTGTCTGTGTTCGCCTAGCACTACGCCATCACTTGACAACTGATGCTGACGTGTTTTTTTCTCCGAATGTAGTCTTTCGGTAAAAAAAAAAACAAAAAAAAAACACAGATAGAATAAGTACTAGGCTTTCTACGCCTAAAACTCTTTAAATTGGTGCTGCAGCATTGCTGCTGTCAAATGCCTGAACCAAATAAAACAAAAAACAAAAAATGAAGAATACACACACGCACACATATATACATATGTGTGTGTGTGTGTGTGTGTGTGTGTGTGTGTGTGTGTGTGTGTGTGTGTGTGTGTGTGTGTGTGTGTGTGTGTGTGTAAACAGGATGTGACAAGGAAATAACACATGTTATACGAAGCTATTTGTCTAGCGATAGTGTTCATGACATGTGATAACAGTACATTCATGCACCTAATACGCTACTATTAAGTTTTAGTTAGTATAGAGGTTGGGCCTTCTGCACGACAGGTGCTTACTGAAGAATAATGCCACTGAGATTCGTGCAGCAGAGTGCGGCCAGCTAGCTCGCTTGCTAGATAAATAGATGTGGTGAGTATATGAGAATACGAATTCTTATACATAGATATATATATATACACACTTAAATACACGCACGCACACCCATATATAAATACGTTAATACATATATATCTTCTATCTTTATCTTCTATTATTTGCACCAGGATTTAGATTGGGGCTAGTCTGGGGCACCACGTTGAAGCGTTAGTCGTATAAATCAAGAAGAATATCTAAATTTTTAAGACTGCTACTAATTCTTCGCTTTCAGTCGAACCTTTTCAGTTACGGGGATGTAAATCAAAACCAGTTTTCAACGGGGGTCGGCTAGAAATAAATACCGAAAGACGCACATACAGACAGACACACAGACACACACACACACACACTCGCATACACAGCATCTCAAAAATGGTATACACACGTTTACAGCAGATTACCCAAATCTTCCTTCCTTTTGAGATTTCACCCATCAAAATTAACACTTAGCTTTAAATAAATGTTACCGGAAATATGAAAACGCAGTTGAAGTCCAAAATTAGTATAGAAGAGAGTTTCAGTCAGATCCGCCAACGCAGATAACCGCCTTTGAACTAATAATGAATTTGAATCTGATGGAAATGTACAGGATATACACAGGACCCGTTCCAGAAGACCACAGGGGTAAACTAGCTCCAGAAAGTAAGAAAAGCTATTGGTAAGTTATTACATAAATCTGCTTAGAAGCCGTGACGTACAGATTTCTCAAACGTATGTCAATCGTATTTTGAAGCGCTGCAATTGGAAACGGTATATCTCATCATTAGTCCATGTTAATAATAAAGATGATACAGACGGACGAATGGAGTTTTGAAAATGGTACATAAGAAAATGCTTAGAAGATCTACGCTTTCCAATACAGGTTGTGTCGAGTGATGAGGCTACATTTAAATAAGATGGTTCAGTTGCACGTACTGGGGTTCTATAGTAAAAAGATAAAGGTACTTTCTGCTGACTCATAAGGACCGGTTTCTCGGTATGCATGGCGTATAAATTCCCTGCCTGCATGGGACGCCTGTCTGTCACAGGATTACTTACTTTTGGCAGCTGAGTGGATTGGAGCAACGTGAACTGAAGTGTTTTGCCCAAGAAAGCAACGCGTCTCCTGGTCCACTATTCGAAACCAAAACCTTACGATCATGAGTGTAACACCGTAACCACTAAGTCACTTTTCTCCACGCAAAGATATATGCTTCTACCTGAATGAGATCTTGGAAGAAGAGGTCTATCCTCATTCACCAGATCTCACACCTTCAAACTCTTTTCTGGTGGCGATACTTAAAAATAAAGTGTTCGCAACACAGAATTGTCACTGAATGAGAATGCACTCAAATGCTTAAAGAAGGAGAATCAATCATGAAGACGGAACTACACCCGAAAACATTTATCTTCAAATATAGACAAGAACGATATTGTGAAGTGTGAGGTGTGGAGCTGCCAGAATCGTTAGCACACCGGGTAAAATGCATAGCGCCATTTGCTCCGTATTTATGTTCTGGGTTTAAATTCCACCCAGGTGGACTTTTGCATTTTATCATTTCCATTTCCTCTCACTCGAAATTGCTGGATCTGTGCCTAACATTGAAACTCATATCATGAAGTGTTAAACCAAAACGAAACATTAATGGAGAAACATTACATCAACTAAAAACAGTGCAGAGAGATTTTGCTACAAAGCAAACATAATTTGCAATGCAAACCGTATATTACTCAACTAACCCAGGAAAAAAAAAAAAAAACAGTGAATATAGAGAGTTTGCTTAGTCCACCCCATTCTCCTGACGTTGCTTCATGTGGCTACCACAATTTTCTATCATTGCAATATAATTTAGAAATGTTCTTGGATATTTCTTTGTTTCAAAACACGAAAAATTCTGTGCCTGAGGGATAAACAAGTTGCCAAGTAGATGGTATTAACTTATCAATAATGAGATGAAATATTACCGTGATTAGATATATCAATTCAGACAAAAGAAGCATTTGTCTCTTTCCCATCTTGAAATGCGACAAAACTCACAATAAGTATATATGTATGTATGGCGATGCAAAGAGATAGAAATCAGAGTATATTTATATTCTGATATTCAAACGCTGAGGATTTCGTGTCAACGCATGAAATTCTCGGTTCTTGACTCTAGTGCTCCTGCTATATATGTATATGTATATGTATATGTATCTCTCTCTCTCTCTCTCTCTCTCTCTCTCTATATATATATATATATATATATATATATATATATATATATATATATATATATATATATATATATATATATATATATATATATATATATATGCGTATATATATATATATATATATAAATAAAATATATAATATACATATAGGCGTAGGAGTGGCTGTGTGGTAAGTACCATTCTTACCAACCACACGGTTCCGGGTTCAGTCCCACTGCGTGGCATCTTGGGCTAGTGTCTTCTACTATAGCCTCGTGCAGTCCGAAGCCTTGTGAGTGGATTTGGTAGACGGAAGCTGAAAGAAGCCCGTCGTATATATGTATATATATATATATATATATGTATATATGTAGGGTTTGGACAAAATAATAGCAACACCTAGCATCATTGCATCATAATTTTAAGATAATTGTAAAACCGCCAAAAGTTCGTTTAATTTTATATTTTTCATTTATTATTAGTGTTGCTTAATATGTTTTGCAATAATTGCTATTTCTTTTCAGATATCATAATTAAAATTCATTAAAGTTACAGATCTATCGGACTTTGAAAGAGGTCAAATTGTTGGTAGTCGTATGGGAGGTGCTAGCGTAACGCAAACAGCCTATATGTTTGGTGTATCAAGAAGTACGGTCTCTAAAGTAATGAAACACTTGGAGAAAAAGGGAAAAAAAACCACCTAACCGAAACAAAATTCAGGAAGAAACTAAAACTTTCACATACGGATCATCGGACTGTTACGCGAATTGTCAGAAAGGATTTGAAAAGGTGAGCTCACAAAATTACTGCATATGTTAATGACCACCTCGACAAGTCTGTTTCCCCAAAAACTGTCCACCGGAAGATGCACAAAGCTGAATTTCACGGGAGGGCTGCAATCAAGAAACCAATTTAACCATCTCCCATCATCTCTGATGAAGGGATATCCATAATATCCCAGAAACAGCTGTAAGACTATATCTATATATCTTTCCTTATAAAAGTCCTGAAATCTCCTCACAACCTTGGCTTTGTTACCTCATTTTGTCTAGTATGTGTGTATGTGTATGTGTGTGTTTGTGCGTGTGTGTGTGTGTGTATGTGTGTGTGTGTGTGTGTGTGAAAGAGAGAGAGAGAGAGAGAGAGAGAGAGACTAGAATGCTGATTATGAAATTATGTACATCATATATACACATATATTATATATATATTATATGTATTAGTTTGGGTATGAAATACAAAAAAATCTACATAGTTATATATGTAAAACCAGAGAAAGCATAAAGCAGAGACTTTCAGCTGATAAATTTTAAAGCATATATATATATATATATATATATATATATAGGGCGGATTTACAGGGAATACAGACGACAGAGAAAATCAAGCGAAAGGAAGAAAGGTGTTATAAATCAACTTTATTCCGGTTATAGCCTTTGTAGACCTTGCGGAATGGTCTCCTGTAAATCATCAAAGTTTCAGTTTGAATCATTTCAGCACGATGAAGTTTCTTCAATCCAGAGAATCTCTGGTTCTCATCTGTGTACTACACACATACATATACGCGCACGCACGCATATAAACACGTATATATATATATATATATATATATATATATATATATATATATATATATATATATATATATATATATATATAAAATTCAATATATAGTTATATGAGATAAAAATTGAATAACCGGGAACTTGGAGGTAACAGTCAAATTTTCCTTTTAAAAGTGTAACATGTACTCCACCAATCATTTTAAAATTATCCTTCAATTGAATGTCATATTTTTTACTATATATATACCTCAATTTAAAAAGAAACTCGAACATGTATACGTGAATGTATGAATGTATGTATATATATGTGTGTGGTTGTGTGTGTGTGCTTGTATACAGATATACATTTATATACATATATATTGACATACATATGTATATTTTTCCACCTTTACAATTATATCACTTTTTTCAGAGGTCTTGTATAAGGTTAACCTTCTCTCATAACATAACTTTGTAAGGAGATCTTGTGTAGAACACCTGTAGTTTTCTTGCTTTAGGTTTGACCTTATCGTCACATGGTTCAAAATATTTAGTGAACAAAATCACCCCGATTTTCTGACATCAAATTGCATTAAATGAAATTTACTTCTTTTACGACAGAGATCGATAAAATAAACTCCATTCACGTACTAAGATCATCTCACTCGAATTATCCTGCTTAACATATGCTGCATACTAATATAATGTATCTTTTAATGCAGTAGAGCCAAAGTAACTGATACGTCTTACAACCATCAGACCTGAATTAGGAACTTCACAATTCTATTTTAACTTTATTATGACTGATTCAATTAACTACTGTCCAACACTTAACAAACCTGGCCATATCAAAATATAATGTACTTTATTTCAGTGGTATACAAGGTCTCATTCGTTTTATTTTTCTATGTCAAATTTTAATATGTGTATTGACGACGGAAGCAATATTACTAAAGTAATAATTTGTTACTAAAGGTTTGTATAACTTCTGTTCATAATTTCTTTCATAATTCCATCATTAACTCAAATTATGAAGTTTGGGAATTTTAAAGAGCGTATACAAAGAATATGTTCATTAATTGTGCACGCATTTACAATGTATTACCACTTTCTCTCATCTTTGCATACATTGATTCTCTTCAGCTCTATATTTTGATCGAAAAGTTTATTGTTAGTATACAATTTCAATTTTACAAGAACGCGCAGATGAAGTGAATTACGACTTATAGAATTTTTAGTTCACTTTTAGTGAACGATATTTAGTAAGCAATAATTTATTGGAAATACATGTAAAGGAACCTTTTCTTTTATACTCGAAAGCATGTTGGAAAAAAATTAGTAGTTATTCAACACTAGATAGAATGTTTACAAATTGCAATATATGTACTAGTTATGGTGACATTGCCAGTTATAACAGGTGCAAATGTATTATTCGCATGACGAGTATTAAATTTATGTTAGCTAATATTCAAATTGATTTTATTATCATTAGTGTTGTAACTGCATCTTTTCTTCCTTTGATGATTTTTGATCATTAACTTTGGTTTAGTATTATTTCAATAAACTATATGTTGATGTTGTAAAATGTGAACTACATAAAGACTTTGTACATGCACTTACATACACACACACACATATGCATACCCATATACTTGTGTGTATGAATGTGAATTCGTACGTGCGGTTCTTGCGAATGCGTGTGTATGTACACATCGCGTACTCTGCTTTGAGTGTTCTTTGATCCGAGAAAGCAAAACTAAAATGATATTGTAATGTTGTACAACTAGTACTTTTGATATATTAAAATATGTGTATATATTTGTCTGTAGGCGTTTATGCTTGTATGCGTATGTATTCGCGTGCATGTACGTGTATGTGTGTATGTATGTGCGCATGAATGTTTGTGGGAGTGAGTGATGTTCATCAAGCTTTAAAGGTATCCATGATAAACCAAAGAATATTCAAACGACGAAATTTAATAAATATACCCATTTTTAAATGACTATTTAGGTACAGTTTTATTTCCTGTCACACGGAGCATAGATTGGAGAGTGTATAATATATTTCACTAGCTGTACATTGTTTCTATTTGATCGGATGGGTAACTAATTCCAGAGCTTTGTGGGTACGAATAGTAATTGAAAATAAAAATATGACAGAATAAGCTTAGGAGTATTTTGGAAGGCAGTTGGAAAGTAACGGACTGAGCTGTTAAAAGCGTTATACTGTACAGGGCAGGACACAGGATCTCCGAAATTGGATGCTTAAAATGGCTGTGTGTACTATAATATTGTAAAAACATATCATTTATGGCGGATAATTTAACAGGGCTACATATCAGTTATTGCAAAAACACATATTAACAGTACTCTGGTAAATAAAAAAAAATCAGATCATTCAGTATTGTTTCTAGTGAGCACACATGCACACACACGCATACGCACGCACGTGCGCACACACTCACACACAAATACGCACATACAACCACACTCTCTCTCTCTTTCTCTCTGTTCGTTGCAGTGCATCTTAAGTTCTGCGTGTATGACTGCTTATGTGTGTGATAAGGTATTAATACGAACACATCCACACCCACCCAACTTACACACACGCACACACACACACACACACACACACACACACACACACTCACACACGCACGCACGCACGCACGCACGCACGCATGCATATTTACGCGTGCAATAATGTCTTTACTCCAAGTTCTATATTAAAACAGCTGGACACGTAGATGGAGCACTTAATATTTTAATATTGGGGACAAGAATTTACCTCTCTATATGCTCAAGCAACATTTTATTCTTCAACATTTCAAGCAGCTTCACCCCTGCAAGCCACTTTGCCATCCCGTGAACGTAGATATTTTCTGTTCTGGACATGAACTATACGCATTATTTGAGCATTATGCATAAACGACATAAGCCATCATAGATTTATACTGGTCTCTTTCATATATATATATATATATATATAGAACTGCATTGATAAGTCAGTATAGCTGGACATTGCAAATGTGTAAGGATCTTCTTCACATATACATACCCATTATTCCGTTACGTATTATCAGTCACAATCAATTATAAGGTTTAATGTACGAAAGGCATGACTACCATATACTTAAAATGTAGTTTATCTGTGTTATTGAATATATTGAATATTAATTGGCATAAGCATATAAAGAAATAATGATTTCTTATATGGGCAGAGAAGCAACTGAAATGTAGGTGAAGGGCATACAAGGAATTGAATGACGCCTTGGAAAGCGTGTGAAAAATTGTGAGTTCTACTTGAGTAGAATATTTTAGTAAGCTTAAAACAATGGCATTATACTCTCTAATAGCGAGTGTTTCATTGCTTCATTCAATCAAGCACATATTTCGTTAAAATTGCAGTTTATGAAGGGAAATAGAAACAAAGTATCAAACGTAAAGCCCTGTGTATATTTTATATTTTTAGTCACTGGACTGTTGCTATAGATATATTATCAAACAGAGTGAGGGAAGCAACTGAGAGAAGAGAGTATTTTTTCTTCGTAAATAAATGGGACAAAATTGCAGTTGAGATATATTGGCCGCAGTTCAGTGTACCCTGAAATTCACCCTTCCTGACATTTAATTTACCATTCATATGCACTTTTAATTTGCACTTTGAACACATCCTATTAAACATTGCTTACCACGGCTGACTTGTCTGCAAAACGCAGGCGGGCTGTTGGAAGCTTGCTATTCAATAAATTTTGGGGAGTACCTGGGAGAAAGGTAGCAGACATCTAATGGATTAAATTATTTTGCAGGCACAAGAAGTTGAAGGAGGGTAGTGAGGCAATTAGATATGATGATATGTGTCAGAGGAAGAGGGAGGGAGGACATTAGACATGGTTGAAAAATACTCAATTTTAAGGCTGCAAACTATCGTGTGGCTCTAAGGACAATACGTATACAGTTTAGAAGTGATGTGTCAGCTGAAAACAGAATTATTCATGAAGATCAGAACGTTCGCACAGCTTTTATTCTGGAGTGCTCAGTGAGGAGCATCCTGGCAACAAAATACTTGAAAGAGAAGGAATTCAAAACTGTCCCAACGTCCGTTCAGTTCGGACTTTGGTATCATTCATATTTGATTGTTTTCCAAGCTGAATGAGAACCTCAGGAATAATCGTTCTGGGACAAGGTTGCAAATAAACGCTAAATGTATATACACAGACACACGTACGCGCGCGCACACTTACATACTCACACAAGCACACACAGACACACGCACTTGCATATATATATATATATATATATATATATATATATAGATTTCCTCACGATTCATACGGCTCATGCCACATTATTTACCTGGACACGTGGGGTATATGTATAGTACGTCCCCAATGGCTTAAAATGCATGTAAGCAACGAGAGATCATTTGATAATTCAAGGACATCATAAATTCAAAATTAGATCAGGAAATCAAAGTCCACCAAATTCCGTTAAATGTCATTCTTTGTATAAATTTAAAGTTACAATTAAATGACAGAGAATAAAAAGTGGCAAAATGAAATACATTTAATTATTTATTAGGACACAAGCTTACACGTGTGAAGAATATAAATGATACATGATTAATCCATGTGATTTTTAAATGTTCTTTACTTCATGAATTTATAACTTGATATATCCACTTCTATATGAATCATCAGTATAACCACTTGGTTAATATTGCGCTGCTTCAGTAAGAATCATAACATAAATGAATATGACCCTAATATCTGCTGCTCCGTCGCAATTTTTTACGGTCAACAAAGCACGAAGACGTTGCAAATAGATACCATGCTTATGCAATTATATTTTGAAATCATTAAGTGAAGAATAATTGTTTCTATATTTCAGAGAAGGTCAGCAGCTTTAGAGCGTGTGGACTATATTGACTACTGTACTTGACTTTTACTTTCTTTTATCGAGCCTGAGAGAGGAAAGAAAAGTTGGCAGCATGGGTGTGTAAATTCAGGAAGTACAATATCAGAAGAAATCCTGCTAAGCATTTTGTCTAATGCGCTAACGATACTACCAGCGCTCTGTCTTAGAAAATGAAGAATAATGAAAGCTAAAACAAGAACTGGTTGGTTTAGGTTTTAGACTTGGCCAATGAATCAACAGTGTATATTGATTTCTTCCAACAGTTACTTCTATCCTTTAAAACCAACACGAAAATGATTTCCAACAGATATGGCACAACAATTCGCAGGACATGTAACAATCGACTGAATTGATTTGAAGTTCTTGATATATTTTATTGACGCAAGAAGATACAGAAAGCAATGTCGGAAGCAACGGAATTGAAAAGATACCTCAAATACCACGAGGGATTTTAGCCAAATATCTACCAATAATTCCATTCTTCGCTTTCAATGTTTCCTATATCTAAGATAATACGCACTCTATGATGAAACAATAATGAAGTACTTGCGTTAACATACTATATATCTGAGTGTGTGTGCTCGACCATAATGATATATATATACACATACATACATACATACATACATACATGTAAATAGGTGTCTGTACACAAACATATATAAGCATGTATTTTGGTATGTGTGTAAATATGTATGTAAGTATATAACAATAGAATTTGAACAATCAGTTTGAAGGATGGGAGCTGGACATCGTCGTGTATTTAGTTCCCTAGCTCTTCAGTTTATTGCACTCGGAAGCTATATAATCTAGAAAACCTTATTTTCTACGAAATATGTTCGAAATAAGTTCACGCAACTCCATTTCATATCTAATGTTCCGCGAAATATGTTACAATCATTTGAAAAATAGTTTTTAGTGTGTAGAGCACTGTACTTAATTACCTCCCTCTCGTCGTACAGTAAATAGTCTGTAGCAGCAATTTACATCTCGCCCGGCCAGAGTCGATGAAATGAAGTACCAATAAATATGCTAGGAGTATGCCCTGCTGACCAACATCCATTAAGTTAGTCCTGGCTTTTCCAGATAACTATTTAGCATTCTCAAATGGGTCTAAATTCTTCATTCCTTGCAAAATATGACCATTTGTATCAGTCACCTTATAAAACAATGCAACATTTCTCATTAGAAATTGGTGAAATAAACTAGAAAACACGTGTTCCATTCACTCATGCAATATATGCAACGATCAAAAACAATAATACAACCGTTCAACTTACAAGGAATAATAGCAACATCATCTCCATAATAAACATATTCACAAACTATCAAGGACACACTGAATAAAACAGTAACGGTAGTTTGAATGGCATTACGCTGTGCAGGGCTGCGAAATACGTTTGTACTTATGTTTCATCAGGAATCGTTACCCTAAAGCTAACTAGCAGCGACAACAACGGCGAAAATCACAACGACAACAGCAATAATAACCGCAGCAGCTTCTTACTATAATGGATATTATGTTCGTCTGTCTGTTCCCTCTTCACAGTCAAACGACTGTACCAATGGTCGCGATGTTTTTCGAGATTACGAAGGAATTAATCAGGGAGGATTTTGCCGGCAAACATGTGAAGAAGTAGGATTATTTAGTGGATATTGAGTTTTGTATTAATAAATCACATTAATTTTTTTTTTGTTAAAATTTCGGCAGCGAAGATTAACTCTGGATTTCTCCCCCGTGTAGTTCGTGAATTTAGAGGGTTTAGATTTGAGATACTATCCTCTTATTTCCCATTGTAGATGGGTAGATTTGCTATCTTACTATATTTGTCGTCATATCCGTCTGTCTATCCGTCTGTCCATCTGTCCCTCTTTTTGTCTGATCCCTCTTCCCACCGAAATGGTTACGATATTTTCCGGGATTACTAAGACGGTCTTTAGGAAAGATTTTAGCATTAATAAATGAGAAAGTATGATAATTTCGCGGATATCGATTTTTGAATCAATTAACCACCTTCGCATTTTTATTAAAATTTCACTGACCACGACTGACTCTGGATTTTCATCCTATAGTTCGTGGCCCCATCCTAGGTATGAAGAGGGTCGCGAGGACGGTTAATAGCGAAAATAAATTGGGAAAAGTGTGTGTCTATATATATTGTGTGTGATTATTCAGTGATTATTGAAGTGTGACAATCTCGAGGAGGATTCGAAACGACTAACCGAAACAGCTGTTGTTTACGTCTCAGTTTTGTCAATCAAAATAATCCAGGAACATCCATGCATTATTCACATAGAACAGTGCCAAGTAAGTCTTAGTTTGATTTGTTTGCAACCTCAAAGATTTCGCTCGAGCATTTACAACAAACAAGGCACAGAGCCAGACTTTAGATCCTGTAGGTGCATTTTAACCCACTCCGATGTTTACACACGGCCATTTATACGTCAGCAACGTACTCCAGTAATTTGAAACAGAAAATATTGTCCACAAAGAAGTTTTGTAATGATATTAATATATTCGAAAGGAATTAGATCCATAGTTTAAATAAGGTAAATTGTGAATCTTTAATGTATAAGAGTATAAACAAGCGTAAAAAAGTGCAAACATCTAAATAGCTGTATATCTAAATAACATATTTTTTCTTAATACTTTGTAATGGTCAAAGGAAGCTCTAGCTTTCGTTAGGAGTGGTTCACATAACCATTCATGATACAGAGGCTGGGAGCCTATTTCAGTTCGGGAATGAATCGTCATCACATGTCTCTTAGTTGCAAACGCATGTAATATGGCTGCAATAGAATGCTGTATCACCAACGATAATGTGATTTCTCTAAGATATTACCCAGTAACATATGTCCATTCACACATTTCTCAATACATACTACTGTTATGACTTCTCTCCCTCATTTTATACCTCCATCGTACATGGGCAGATTTGCTAGTCAGGGTAATTGGGTTAATGTAGAGAGTGTATTAAATAGAAATTCAATGGAAAATAGAAACAGTATTCCGTTATCAACATATTGGTCAACATTTACACTAAATATTGGTATGTAGGTTATTTTTATTGTATTTTATTCTCTTTTTTTTTAATATTGTCTACAAATGGAAGTTTTTACTAAAATTAATAATTTTACTGTAGGGAAAAAAAAAATCGGCATATCTGTAAATATTAGATATTTTATTGAGATATATCTCTTTCATGAGACGTCGATATTAATTTTCATATATGTAAATTCTCTTTCAAGATAAAAGAACCCACGTATTTTAATGTCTCGAGTGACATGAGAATAACTGTAGTGTATGAAA
>NC_142928.1:69452271-69472271 GCF_046866305.1 Octopus bimaculoides
TATTATTATTATTATTATTATTATTATTATTATTATTATTATTATTATTATTATTATTTCATGTTTGACTTTTGTTTTGCATTTGTACAAGTTGGATTCAAGTCTCACCCAGAGACCTCAAGTGACAACAAGTTAGAAGTTCATGTAGGTGTTATGCCTAGGGTACCATATATTTGGGTTTGTACAGTTTTGTTCTATTGAATGTTTAAGAAACCATAAGAAAATTATGTGTTTGCTTTAAAAATTGAGATCATATAGACAGTATTTTACGTAGGATATGGGCAGTTCCCATGGGCACTATCTTTTGAACTTCAGCCATTTTGGGGTTTCCTGGTATCTGAGCTAAGTAGAAATCAGCCCGTTTCGCTGTCGTTCCCAGGGCACCTATGACAATAGGTATTGTTTTCGTCTTCAGATTCCACATTTTGCTAATTTATATTTCAAGATCTTTATATTTGCTCAGTTTTTGGTAGGTCTTGAGAGATACGTTTATATCGATTGGGACAGTCATATCAATGAGGAGGCATGATTTTTGTCTGATGTCTTTCAGTATGATGTCTGGTCTATTTGCGTCTATCTTTCTGTCAGTTTGAATGGTGAAGTTCCAGAGGAGTGCAATGTGATCATTTTCAAGTACTGAGGGTGGTTTGTGTTCCCATCAGTTTAATCATGGGGCAAGTCCAGGTTTTTGCATATTACCCAGTGAATATATTGTGCAGCTCTATCATGCCTGTTGAGATACTCTGTAGGCGCAAGCAAACTGCACATGGAGACAACATGATCGATGGTCTCATTTTGTTGTTGGCATATACGACATAATGGGGAGCTGCCGTTCTTTAATATGTTGGCCTGGTAGTTCTTTGTAGGTAGGCATTGATCTTGGGCTGCTATGATAAACCCCTCTGTTTCTGATTTCAAGCCAGAGGCCATTAGCCATTGATGGGTTAGGGCTTTGTCAATATCTGCATTATTCGCTCTCTTTCTGTATTTGCCATTGAGAGGTTTTCCATGCCATTTATCAGTCATAATATCGAAGGCAGCAATTTTAGCACGGGTTTTCGAGCGTTTAGCTTTTTCTGCGGGTGTTTCTAGTTCGTCTAATTCTTGGATTTGTTGTAATTGGAATTCACTTAGATATTCCTTTGCCTGTTTTGTTACTGAGTAAGCTGCTTTCTTGCTTTCATGTTTTGAGACAAGTTTTAGCATCCAGTCCTCAGAGTTTTCTAGGCCAATTGTGGCTACCTTCATTGTTAATGCCAGCTGTAGAAGTCCTCTGCTTGCCTCTTTTCTTGGCAGATACAGACGTTCTATATCTGCCTTAGGGTGGTGCATTCTATGCATTGTCAACAGTTTTCGTACTTTTCTGTCAACATTACATATTTCAGTAATTGACCAGTTAACGATATTGAAATTGTAAGTCACGACTGGTATGGCTAGAGCATTGATCGCTTCGATCCTGTTTCTCGCGTTCAGCTCTGTCTTCAGTATTGCTCTCACCCTGCGATAACATTTTCTTCTGATCCTTTCCCTCATCACTGAGTGCTTGATATTGTCCCCTTCAATTACCCCTAGGTATTTGTAGCTCTCCGCTGGTTCTAACTCTTTTATGACATTTTGCTGGTCATGGTTCACAGATGTTTTTGTCATTTTTCCTTTGATAAAGGTAGCTTTTGCACATTTATCAAGGCCAAATTGCATCCTGATGTCATCACTGAATTGTTTAACAATCGCTAGTAGGCCTTTGAGCTGTTGGTCATTTTTTGCAAAGAGCTTTAAATCATCCATGTAAATGAGATGATTTATATCTTTATCAAATATTTTATAACCATACTGTGCATCATTGAACAATTTTCAGAGCGGTAATAGGGCTAGACAGAAGAGGAGTGGTGATAGTGAGTCACCCTGGAAAATGCCACATGAAATTGTTACATCTCCGGCATTTAGAGATTCATTGTCATTGTTCAACATCAGTGTGGTTCTCCATGATCTCATACTTACAGACAAAAAGTTTCGCAGAGTAGGAGCTATTTTATGCATTTCCAGACATTTCCTAATCCAGCTATGTGGTAGGCTATCAAAGTCCTTTTTATCGTCTATCCAGGCTAGTGACAAGTTTTTGTGTCGCTTTTGACAATCTTCTAAGATCGATCATCTTATTGATGAGTAGCTGATCTTTACAACCATAAGATCCACGTTTACATCCCTTTTGCTCATTAGGGAATGTGCTACCTTCTATTAAAAAAAAATATAGGTGTACTCGGTTAGGACAGATGTTAGCGTCTTATACATTGTTGTTAAGCAGGTTATGGGTCGATAATTTTTTGGTTCGTTTGTTTCCTCATTTTTTGGAAGTAGGAATGTTAAACCATTAACTAGCCAAGAGGGCATCAAACTAGGATTTTGCAAAACATCGTTGTAAAGTTTTGTTAGCAATTCATGGCTCTCTGGGAAGGCATTCAACCAGAAGTTAGGAATGTTATCCTTTCCTGGAGACTTCCATTTGCTTGACCTCCTGAGAGCAGATCATATATCTTCTACCTTGACCCCCTCCCACTTTTGCTCCTCTAAGGAGTCTAAGTCTGTAGATAATCTATCAATCCAAGGGGCCTTTTCATTGTGTGTTTTATCTTCTGCCCAGATTTTATTCCAACATTCTTGCACTTCTTCTTTTGATGGGACAGACTTTATTGTTACTGGTGTTTTCCCTATCTTCCTGTAGAAATTTTGGGGTTATTTTTGAACATGTTATTATCTCTGAAGAATCTAACACGATTTTCATACCTTGCTATACGGGCAGCTTTAGCACATAACTTTTGCTTGATGGTTTCTATGGTGGTATCAATGTCAACTATGGTTTTCACATTATATTTTTTCTTTAGTCTTTGGGTCTTTGTAGGTTTGATACTCTTGTCAAATTTAAGGTTTTTCAGACATTCTATGTCAGATCTAAGTAGCTTAATTTGGTGTTGAATGCACGCTTGCCAAGAAGGCTTTTTGTGGGAGTGTTGTCGTTTGCTAATCTTTTCACCACATAGAACCGTTGAGATTTTTGCGGATGCATAGTACAGGTGGTTGAAATCTGTAATACCAACATCATTAGCTGAAATTATATCCTTAAGTGCAAGGCGGATTTTACCAATTATTTTCAGGTTTTGGTTAGAATTGCGAATTTTGGGGAGAGTGTCGCGTTCATTCATACTGGTTTCTTTAATTTTCAGCCATTCAATCATGATTTGATTTTTTAGATCATGTAGTTCTGTTGCGTCGATTTCTGTGTGACTTTCTTCATCTATTTGATTTTCACCTGCCTTAGTGTTTAATGTTGTTTCAGAGTGTATTTCACTTTGCCTATCAGTTACCTTAACTCTTTCAATCGTTACTGTATTTTCATCAGCCTTGGGCTGGTTTATAATTATTTCCTCTGTAGTATCTTCTTTAGCTGCAGTTTCATTCTTTTTATCCCCTACTGCTTGTTTAATTTGGTCAATCTCTACTTCAGTTAGTAATTTTCGGTTGTGGAGTGCTTCCAGCTCCTGTGTGTCGGGAAGATTTGAACCAGTAGCAGATCTCTCACTCGGATCTGGTTTATTATCTGAGTAAGTGGTCCTTTATAATGCGGTCGATGACAATTCCGGTTTGTATTTTGTTTTGTTAACAGTGAGGCATAACAAGCTTCGACGTTGACGCTAGGGGACGGATCTGTCTGTTTGGGGTAAATTTTTTGAGACAACACCGTCTTCGAGCTCTCATAACGTAGCTTATTAAGGCTAGCAGATCTAAGTGGCCCTTTGTGATTCGGTCGACGACCAATCTGGTTTGTGATCTGCTTTGTTATCATTGAGGCATGACGACCTTTGGCGTTGACATTAAGGGACGGATTTGTCTGTTTAGGGTCAGTTTTTTGAGACAACACCGTCACCGAGTTATTATTATTAATATTATTATTATTATTAATATTATTATTGGTTGTTGTTGTTGTTGTTGTAGTAGTAGTAGTAGTAGTAGTAGTAGTAGTAGTAGTAGTAGTAGTAGTAGTAGTAGTAGTAGTAGTAGTAGTAGTAAGATGTCGAACTTGCAGGATCGTTAGAATAATTCCTTACCGACATTTCGTCCGTTTTTACGTTATGAGTTCTTATTCCGCCGAGGTCGACTTTGCCATTTATCCTTTCGGGTTCGATGAAATACGTATCAGCTGCAAACTGAGATCGATCCAATCGAACGAAAATGTGAAACCATTATTATCATTGTTATTGCTGATATTGTTATTATTATTATTGTTCAGTAGTTTTATTTTTATAACGTGCTTTCACTTCACTACCGAGCGCAGCTCCGTGCGCCTAGGGTATATGCTGTGATTTGCTGTGGTACTCTTATGGTTACTGTATTGAAAGTGTTTATTATTATTATTATTATTATTATTATTATTATTATTATTATTATTATTATTATTATTATTATTATTATTATTATCATTATTATCATTATTATTATTATTATTATCATCATCATCATTATTATTATTATCAAAATTATTGAGGTGGCGAGGTAACTGAATCTTTAAGCACGTCGGCCAAAATGTTTGAATTTTCGGAATTCAAGTTCGCCTTTTGCATTCATCACTTTCGATGTTGATCAAATAACTACCAGTTGAATACTAGGGTCGATGTAATCGATTTACTCCTCCTGCCACATGTCAAGCCTTGTGTCTATAGTAGAAAGAATTATTATGGTTGTTATTGTTGCTCCTGTTATCATCACCTTCGGCGTCGTGGTTTTTATAAATTGATATCAAATTACAGTCAATTTTTCTTTTCATCTTTCTGGAGTCGAATCATGGAAGATCGATGTGTTCTCTCTTTTATCTCTTTTAGTGTCTAACTACTCTCAGCATAGATTTTTAGATATTTAATGGTAATTCATTCTTAAAGATGGTACTATCCTATTGAAAATCATTTCTTCATACGTTATGAATTATATATTTGCAATGTTAATGATACTTGTAGTGTCTAGTGTTTTAAATAAAAACAATACTTTCAAATCTTCAGTTAAGTAAACTTGTTTAGGTATTTCCTGCAGAAAACTATTGTAAATACAGATTTTTTGGAGGTGCTTAACGCAGGGGCTATTGACTTCGCTCAAGCTGGTTGTTCCATTTATTTCTTTATCAACATTGTGTAACAAGATTCTTGTCCTTGGGTAGCAACTGTTATTTCCTATTTGCTCATCCCTATTAAGTATGAAAAATTGCTTATGTTTCCTTCAAAGTTTTGTTATATTTATTTAAACCTCAAACATTCCTTCTTAAAATGGGGCTATGATGCTCCTCTAGTACACCATCTAATGATCGGAGATGCACATATTATCAATCACTGAAAACATCCGCAAATCGTTGAAGTCAAACAAATGACAGAAATATTGTGCAAAACATTTGCTATAACGATAATTTTGCTTGAAACTAGGTCAGTTTCAAAACATCGATGTCCACCTCACAAAATCAAAGTTTGAAAGGAATAGTGATAATTTCGTTTGATTTCGAGATACAAGCAAATAGGAACTAACACTTACTTACAAAAAGTAGAAAAACATTCAAAAAATGTTAATGTAATATGAAGAATTGTAGCTAGAGGTTTTCATAACAAAATTCTATAATGGTAAACAACACGAGAAATACGATTTGATAGTGAACATAATTGAAAACGAATGCATAATATATAAACAAAGAAGTGGGTAAAAATCTTTACTAAAATACTCTCCGATATTGCAGAGAGGAAAATGAAGAAAAATGAATGTAGGAATAATTATTTGAATGATATAAATATTTTGAATTTGTTTTAAATAATAATACAAATAAGTTATACGTTGTAAAACTCAAACATAGATACATATGCATATACATACAAACATTCATCCGCATACGTACGCGTATGCATTCCCGTGTTTGTAGTATTAATTCAAATATGATTGGAGAGCTAAAAGTCAAATAGGGTTGTTAGGGATTTCCTAAGTGGTGTTCAAGATGTGTGCTGTGAGGTTATTTAGGTTGCATTTAGATTTGTGGTAAATTTTGCAGGTATGGAAAAGGCGGTAGTTGCATATACATAGGGCTTCGTTATATCTTTTAGTAGTATCGGAGATTTGTGTTTTAATATGTGGAATACGTCCTTTAGGAATAACTTACACGCTGACCGTTGACCTTGGTATGGAAGCATTGAATTTATTATGGACCATGGCCAGATATAGGGAATATTTCTATTTTTGAGATGATGTATGTGACTGGCGAGAGTTGTGAATTTACTGTTTCTCGTATCTAAAAGTACTGAGATGCACAACGTATCGTTGTTTAACATGTATAGGTGATCCTATATGTCTGGTTGTAGAATTGCGTAACGTGTAGAGGACGGTGCATTTATAAATTACATTAGACCTTCTGCAATGGGTTGAACTCTAATATTTCCCTCTATTTAACCATCTCACATCGTCTCTGATGAAGGGATATCCCCAATATCTCAGAAACAACTGTAAGACTAACATTTTCCTTATAAATGTCCTGAAAACTCTACACAGCTTTGACATTGTCTCATATTATTTAACATATACATGGCCCGCATTAGATTCTTCAGTTGTATCATTATCGATCCAAGTGTTTAACTACGGTCCTTCCATAGCACTTACATAGCGTTACCTACCACCGTGGGTCTTCTGGATACCAATACCTCTCATATGTACGCCTGTG
This sequence comes from Octopus bimaculoides, assembly GCF_046866305.1. Taxonomy (NCBI): domain Eukaryota; kingdom Metazoa; phylum Mollusca; class Cephalopoda; order Octopoda; family Octopodidae; genus Octopus; species Octopus bimaculoides. The sequence goes on from NC_142928.1 coordinate 69,459,005, forward strand.
TTGTTTTTTAGGCAACGTTTAAGATGCCATATATATATATATATATATATATATATATATATATATATATATATATATATATATATATATATATGTATATATACATACAAACATACATACATACATACATATATATATATATATATATATATATATATATATATATATATATATATATATATATATACATACATACATATATATATATATATGTGTGTATATGTGTGTGTGTGTGTGTGTGTATACATACATACATGCATACATACATACATACATACATATATCGGATGTGTCTTTTCACGTCGAACAATATACAGCATTCGCCGTATTTCATTCCACACTAAATACGTTGATCTATAATAGAAGAAAAGTGGCTAAATGTCTATGGGAGAGAAATATAGTTCGCTAAACTGACCGCAATATACCATTGCTATTTATTTTATCAAACCTTTGTTGTTGATGTAAAACTTCATGCAATGACATACGTGAGGCGTTATAACTATTAAAATGAAGATATATTTAAATACGACTGAATAAATAGCGTGAAGCATAATACATTTCCCTTCTCCTCTTGGCATTACAATGTACAATATCTTTGAAATGCCTTTTGTATTAATTATGAATTCGAATTTAACTGCATGTATTTCTCTGTATATGTACCACTCTCGTATATATATTTCTTTTAAACAGCGCGTGTATATATATATCTCAGAATTCGCCTTGTAACGTTCGTCTTCCGAATTGAAATTCATATGTTCTAGACTTACGTTGTTAACTCACTTGAAAATTTAACGGCCTCGGATCCCTATCAATTTGTATTCCCCTTACCGCATTCTGTATTGTCGAATCGTATTTGATTTAAGATTTCAGAGTAAATATATATGAAAATTGTGGTCGGAAATGAACAGAGATTGTTGTGTATTTCAACAGCTTATTTAAAATTCGATGCATACTTCGCCATACAACTATTTCAGAAGCACATGCCATATTCTCTAATGCATTATCAATGAAGTAGCTGTTATTTACTTCCTTTTTTCTTAATATCGGGAAAACAACATATTTCCTAAAGCTATTTACTGTTTTTTAGAACCTTTTATTAAGTGCAGAAACACCATCGTACACTTAATAAAAAGGAAGAAGCTTCTTAGTTCGGTATTATATTATGCACCAGAAAAAGTTCTATTATTATTAGATTGTTGAATTAAATGAAAATTCCACAGTATTTCGATGATGGAGATTCTTTTATTTTCTTCATTTTTTTCGCTTGCATTTATTGTTAAAATTTTGTGCAAGCTCTTGAATGTGGTATATACAATAAACCAACAAGAAATATAATAATGTGTAATTACTTTTATAGACTCACCTTATCAGAGAATGCTACATGCAGAAGAGGAACAGTAGATGCTACACTTAATAATTTCAACAAGTCAAATATACAACTATTTTAAAAGGATGTAATAAACTGAATTCTATTACAAAACGTAAGTAAATTATTAAAATTACAACAATAATTATCGTCAAATAACTGGCACAGTAAATATAGTCGAATAGTGAATAATATCAACCCATGTCTGGCGGACTTGTATTTATTATCAATGGCATTTCGTTGTGCATTTCCTCGAATGCAATCCCAGCTTTACTCTTTGGCAGCATAATAGGTCGGACAAATATTATATCGTTTCATATCCTTGAGAATTAAAACCTCATACAATGAAGTCACATCAAAAAGTTTATTAATATCAAGTTAGATCATTATTGTACGAACACAATATACAGAGATACTTTTTACTTAGACTTACATATTTTTTATATATATTGTATATAATTCATATATTTTTTATATATTTTTTTACATACTTATAGAGATAATGCTTTGTGTATTTTTCACACATTTTTTCTCTGTATTCTCCCTTCGACCAGGGTTTTTTTCCTATGCGTCTATACACCCGTACATAGAGCCTTATGTGCACGCTTGTAGGTGTGTGCGTGTTTGCGGGAACGTGTGCATGTAGATGTATGTGCGTGCATGCGAGAATATGCACATATAAACGCCTTTTGCCCTTATAGCTTCTTCACACGTTTGTGTATTTTGCCTTTAGCTTTGTTTCTTTCTTTCTCCTTCTTGAGCAAGTGTGTATAATGACGTGTGTATGAAATTATTTTTGCGACCGTGTGTATGGGTGCGAGGGTGATGCGCGCGTGTGGGTGTGGGTGTGTATGCGGGTATATTTATATGTATATATATATGTATGTATATATATATATATATATATATATATATATATATATATATATATATATATATATATATATAGACAGAGAGAGAGAGAGACAGAGAGAGACAGAGAGACAGAGAGAGAGACAGAGAGAGACAGAGAGAGGCAGAGAGAGACAGAGAGAGACAGAGAGAGATATAGATATATATATATATACACATATATATATATTTCGGCCGAATGCGTGGGTGGGCATGTGTATGTTTCAATCGAAGTTATGTCCCATCAATATATCTCTTCTCTAGAGTCTAGAAACACAAAATCCCTGGAGCCATCTGAAATTTTGTAGGTAATCCTCCCCGCACAAACACATTCGTACACAAACAAACACACACACTCACTCACACACATACACACGTAAAGAGGAACACACACGAGGACATAATCATGTAACATGTGAGAAAAATGAACACATGTCTACATTCGTGTAAGTACTATGATGTCTACATGAAAGTGAAGTATATAAGTTCCCATTACATATCAATGATATCCTTGAATTCTTCTGAATAGATGCCAAATTTATGTTTAAATAAGATGTAACATTAGTTGTATGCATGTAAACGTTTTGTTTACAATTTCATTTATAACATATCTTTTGTTAATAAATGGGAATTGTGTTGGTATTTCTCTCTTCTCATAAAATATACTGAAATATATGATACTTTTACATGTTATACAACTTGTTGAAGTGCGTTGCGATGTAATATTTTTCAGTTTTACTAAATTCTTAAGTGTTATAAAGATTATCAAAATCAAAAAAATTTGGGGACTGAAGTATATGCTACTTTTCTAACGTTCTTTTGTTATGTGTCCTCAAAACTATAATATTAATGTATTCAGATTTGTATACACTACGCCATTTAAAGCAAATGTCATAGCTGTTTCCTAATGCATAGCAGATTAAAAACATACACAATATCCCTTTCTTTTTTTCTTTGCTTATTTTTTTCTTACTTTCTTTATGTCTCTCTCTTTTTTTCTTCTTCCCTCTCTCAGTTTTCACCCGCACAAACATACATGCATATGTGGGTTAGGTTGAATGTGTGCATGTGTGCGTGTACGAACATACATATATGTTTGTACACATAGAAATAGAAATACATGCATGCTATCTGTATGCCTGTAGGTTAATATAGATATACACACGCACGCATAAATGTATGTGTATCTGAACATTGTACTATGCTAAGAGTGATGCGAGTCAATTTACAACAGACTACTCCATATCGTTGTTACCGTATCCACATAAGTGGAGTCAAGACCGGCTAGTTTCTACAGCCATCGAGTTGCATAAGTTCTATTAATGAAGTCAAACCAAGCAGTACTATGTATTATATAAGTTTTAGTTATACGCAATGGAAGCATTTCCCATTATATATTACGCAAACCTGACAAATATGTTTTAAAATGTTCAAAATGTTACCATTTGGTTTGACCTCTTGAATACAACTTATATGTATGTACATGCACAGACGCACAGACGTGCGCACACACACGCACACACACACACACACAAATACATGAATAAATACATGCACACATGCATGCATGCATGCATATATACATTCATATACATAGCTAAACTTATATATATTCAAGGGGCATTCTAAATGTTCTGAGATTTATCAAAAGAGGCATATGTTAATTTCAAAGTGGTACAAAACACTGATCTCCATCAAAATATTCCTGTATTTTCCCCCCGCTCTAACTATTTCATGAAGGCCTCATAGAAATCCTCGAAAGCGAATATGTACCTGAACATTGTCTGAGTTACCATCATTTTGGCTGCCCTTCACCAAACGTTACAGTAGGCAATTTCTGGACTATGATGCGATTCGAGAACGGTTTTGATGCTCATCTCTATCAAGTACTTTTTTACCAGGATGGAATTGTGGATAGGTACATTGTCCTTAATCTTTTCCTGAAGTATCTCAAAACTTCCACTCAACCTGTGACGTTTATAACTGCCTCACTTTAAAAGAACTCTCAAAAATTCGGGAATAAAACTAATATGTGTGTGTATATATATATATATATATATATATATATATATATATATATATGTGTGTGTGTGTATGTGTCTGTGTGTGTGTGTGTGTGTGTGTGTGTGTGTGTGTGTGTATATGTGCAGGAGTGGCTGTGTGTTAAGTAGCTTGCCTACCAACCACATGGTTCCAGGGTCAGTCCCACTGCGTGACACCTTGGGCAAGTGTCTTCCACTATATCCTCGGGCCGACCAAAGCCTTGTGAGTGAATTTGGTAGACGGAAACTGAAAGAAGCCCGTCGTATATATGTATGTATATATATATATATATATATATATATATATATATATATATATATATATATATATATATATGTATATATATATATATATATATATATATATATATATATATATATATATATATATATATATATATATATATATATGTATATATATGTGTGTGTGTGTGTGTGTGTCTTTGTGTTTGTCCCTCCCACCTGACAACCGATGCTGGTGTGTTTACGTCCCCGTAGCCTAGCGGTTCGGCAAAAAAACACCGATAGAATAAGTACTAGGCTTACAAAGAATAAGTACTGTTGTCAATTTTCTACACTAAAGACGGTGCTCCAGCATGGCCGCAGTCAAATGGCTGAAACAAGTAAAAGAGTAAAAAAGAGAGAGTAAAGAGTATATATATATATATATATATATATATATATATATATATATATATATATATATATATATATATATATATTTATATAAAAGATAAACAAGAGTGAAAAAAACTACAGAAGTCTTGTGTTACATGATTAAAGTATATATTTAAATTGTTATGTCAGAAAAATGTTATAAAATTTTGGGTATAGAAATATTGTATTTTGAGAAAAAACTGGTTTCGTGTTGTCTTTTCAAATTTCTGTAACTGTATCGTAGCATGTCTTCGCTCCAATCCAATCAACTAAGAGATATCATCTATCTAATATACAGCTGGTAGAATACCCAATTATCAATACAAAAAATGTATTTTTTATTACGTGGCAATTACACTACTGAATGTTATATATGGGTGAGGGTAAAATGCTTTTTACCCTTAATTTATACGACAATAAGAAAATGGAGGGTATAAAGAAGTGTTATTCTTCAACTTTTAGACATTATATTATGTGTATTTATTTATTTAGAATAAAACAATTATAACAGTATAAATACATGTATAATAGATTATAATTTACATATATAAAAATACCAGTAATAATTAAAATATATAACGTAGAACATAGAATGTAGAATCATTTCTTACAGGTTATTTCAGTCAAGAGATCATAGTACGCTACATTACTTCTATCGCTTCAGTGAGCTGAAGTATTTTGTACATCAAATTAAGTTACTTGAGTTTGCCTCTGTGCTTCGTCTAAGAGATTAGAAAGTTCATAAGGTTAAGTTATAAATACATACATGTAAACACACCATCACATATACATATATACATACATATATATAACTAAACATATATACATATCCATGTGTGTGTGTGTGTGTGTGTGTGTGTGTGCGTGCACCTGTGTGTGTGTATGTATATGCATTCAACAGAATCAATTATTGCTATTATTAGGTTTATTATATTATTCTTTTAAATAAAGTATAAATAGAGGAAAGAGAAAATTATCAAAAGAGAAACAATAGTAGAATTTAAATAATCAATCTAGCTTAAAGTTATTGTAGTTTTTTAAGAATGAAAAGGTATATAAACAAGGAATACTCATATATACATATACTTTATACACGCACACACACACACATTTGCTATTTCTAGTATTATACGCTGGTGCTATTGTTAATATTTTCCAAACTAAATTATAGTTAATTCATCTATCCTTAAGTTCCCATATGTAGCTACTTAACTGTGTAGAATTCCTCCTGCTTCTGTTTCTAAATGCATAGTTATGATAATTAAGCCTCTGTTTCATATTGTTTGTTGTCTCACCGACATATACATTGCTGTCATATTGTGTACTTACTATATATTGATACACTACCTCGTTTGTAATGCAGTTATTATTAAATACACAATTATTACTTATTCTACAATCACATGTTCTGTGTCGCTGCGTGGGGTTTACGTTATTGGGGTTGACAGACATTACATTATCAGTTTGGTTGCTATTGTTGATCCTAATAATGTTATTAATGATTATACTATTGTTATCATTAATGTTATTATTATTATTATTATTATCATTATCATTATTATTATTATTATTATTATTATTATTATTATTATTATTATTATTATTGTTATTATTATTATTATTATTGTTGTTGTTGTTGTTATTATTATTATATGTATATATACAAAGTAGGGTACTATGACCTCTTGGCTGAAATAGCCTTAAGAAACTACTCTACTTTTTATGGTCTACGTTATACATTTTAATAATTACTGGTATTTTATATATGCAATGCATAATGTGTTACACATGCATGTATATTGTTATGTTGTTTTCTTTAAACTACAGAATAGACATAATATAATGTCTAAATTTTGATGAATACCACCTCTTGATCCCCTACATTTTCTTATTGCTATGATAGATTGCTCTCCTTGTTTCTTTCTTTGTTCTTTTGTGTGGAAGAACGTAGGCTCGAAACGTTAAAGACTATTTCACTCCCTGAGCGTTAAAGTTAATACATGTGTTTATTGTCTACACCACCTGTCTTCGTCTTTTTGTTTTTTCCTGAATTCTCCCTACATATATGTGTGTGTGTGTGTGTGTGTGTACGCCCGTGTGTGTGCGTGCGTGTGTAAGAGGCGGAAATCTGCCGCAGTATATTCCCTGTGCACGGAAAGGGTGCTATTGCGATACGCGTGTGGTTTCCAAGATTTTGATGAGGAAATCTTTATTCCATTCAAGATGTACCTCACTTTATCAGGCAAACAGAAAGTAAAATTGATAAATGTTATCCGACGAAAACCCGTAATGGGACCAATATAATCGCAGATAATCCCCAACTAACTAGATCAAGATTTGAAAACCAGTTACAGTAACTTGGTTAGGTCATCTGCCTCGAATTATGGGTCCCACATTAACTGATTTAGGTTAACCTTACCCAGAAACGTAAAGAAAATTGTAATTTTGAAAGGGAATGGTAAACAGAAAGATAAATGCACGACAATGAGGACCATGAACATTCACTCGGTGAAACACCATAGACAACCTCAAAAGTATGACTTCAGGCAAAGGAAAGTATGCCTTCAGTTTAGTGAGAATGGAAGGGTGTTGTGTTTTACGAGCTTCTTACTGCGAACACGACCATCGTTTCAGATGTATACTGCGAGCTGCTGAAGAAATTAAATGAAGTTATCCACACGAAGCATCCAGCGCCTGATGATCGTAAGGGCATTGTCTTTCATCAAGACAGTGTCAGACCACAGAACTCATTCAGACACGGCTTGAACGTTTTACGTCAGCCTCCATATTACCCCAACCTTGTATCTCCAGATTTCAGATTTCCACATGTTTCGGTCTCTTCAGTATTCAATGAATTGACAGACTTTCAACGCTTAGGAGTATTTAAAACTTCAACTGAAAGGATTTTTCTCCGGTAAAGACAAGAAATTCAGTTAGGGAACAATGGCTCTGCTGACGAAAAGGCACAAGAAAGAGACAAAAATGGTATTATATGAATGATAGAATAAATTACACAATATATAAATGTTGTGTCGTTTATTAGCTTTAAACATGGAACAGACATTTTGGCCAACGCAATCTTAATACCATAGCGAGTGTGCAGTAATATGTGAATATAGGCATATGATTGTTGGAAATTCTGTGTGTATGCATGAGCATATGTTTGAGTTTTTATTCAATAGTTATCTTTATTGGCTAAGATTGCATATATCATTCAATTGACATTTGTATATATATCATTCAAATGACATTTTTTTTTATAGACGAAAAGAAAATATTAGGATAACATCTTTCTAACATCAACCTCCTCTTCTTTCATTTAAACTCAAAACGAAGAAATCTGTTGTGGCATAGCAATGGAAAAAATATATATTTGGATATTTTTTCTAGAGTTTCAGCAAGAAAACAAATGAGGAACACATTTGTATGTAAATATATCTTCATTCATTGCTACTTAAAGTATACAAGCATATATATGTACGTATGATCACACAAACACGCACGCACACACAAACGCACGTGTGCGTATAGTTATGTGTGTATGCATGTGTTTGTACATACGTAAATGCATATATGTAAAATGATTTTATGGTAAATATTTTGTCTTCGTTTCAAATAATAATAATTATGTCGTGTAGCAATATCAAACGCATTTCAGCTGCTGTTCAACTTCCATTGCTTATATTGTATTGTTCTTCCCCCAACTTTCTACCAGAAAATTCCTGCTGAAATTTGCTATTTTCATTATGTTTATCTATGAATTTCTGTGACCGAGTTTTGCTGAAGATTGCAGTGATAGTTGCGATATGCTTAGCACAGTGATAATAGCAAACTTTGCATTGTTTCAAAATCAATTTTCTATATTCTAACGTATCTATTTGAACTTCTGTTTACATGAAGATATCGAAGTTGGTGATGTAGCATCTTATAACAAACGTCTCATCTGTTATTTGTCGAATTTGGATTATTTGTTCCTGAATTGAATTGATATGAACATAAACATTGAGTAAACGAAACATAACTTTCGGTTAAGATAGCATGTCTCTAGTATATTTTCAGTTAACTTCTGTTTGCAATAACGCTGAAAATACACACAAAACATACCATCTACGTACATATTTTCACCCTTACTTATTTACATGCATTCAAACTAACAAATAGACATGCATATCTGCGTGTGTGTATATGTATGTATTTATTTCTAGGGCTACGTATGTGTGACTATGCATATATATATATATATATATATATATATATATATATATATATATATATATATACCTATACTATATACATATACATATATGCATATATATATACATACACACACACACACACACACACACATATATATATATATATATATATATATATATACATATATATATATATATATATATATATATGTATATATATATATATATATATATATATATATATATATATATATATATATATATATATATATATATATATATATATATATATATATATATATATATATATATATATATATATATATATATATATATATATGCATGCATACATACATACACATATACACGTATACATAAATGGATACATAGAAATGTATATCGTAATATAAGAGCTGGATAACATGAGAAACGCTATTTTACATATTGCAAACATCTATAGTAGATCAACATATTTTATATATGAAAAGTTGATACTTATTCACCAAAAAATTCATATAACTTTATCATTTAGACAAATACATGAAAAAAGGGATACATATGGACTCAACTCATACATGATACAAATATTGTCTAGTAGTTTATGTTAATAATAATGATAATAATAATAATAATAATAATAATAATAATAATAATAATAATAATAATAATAATAATAATAATAATAATAATAATAATAATAATAATAATAATAATAATAATAATAATAACGCAGTGGCTCATATGGTGTTTGATCTTTACTGATTGGAAATGTTATCATGTACATGTTTTGTCTTGGTATAAAAGTTGAGTTACATCAAATATTCTAGTCAATACCACAAATGTGCTTGTCAGGTGTTTCACTTTAACCAATTGAGCATGTCCCCTTAGTGGCTGATCATATATGCGTCTCTGATCACGAGCAAAAATAATGGGAGAGCATCATAGCCATGTATTGAGAAGAATTCTTTTGAGTTTGGATAATTCACCTCCGGAAAGATGGGTGTTTCTTTCATCATCCTTAAACAAACCATATTCAAGAGCGTTTTGTCTAGAATGGGCTATTTGACATGTAGAAAATTCTAACGGAGTCTCACCTGAAATGTCATGGGCTGTGTAACGTGATATGAGATCACCATGTCGCGCACATATATATGTAATGCATGTGCTAGTCATGGTAGGTATACTGGGTGTGCCCTAGTGTCACTTTGATGACGTGCATGATAATAATCCTTTCTACAATAGGCACAAAGGTTAAAATTTGGGCAGAGGGGGATAGTCGATTACATCGGCCTCGAAATGATGAAAGGGTTAGTCGAACTTGGCGGAATATGAACTCAGTACAAAGCGACGGGTGAAATACCGCTAAGCATTTCGTCCAGTGTGCTAACAACCCTGTCAGCTCGCCACGTCTATAATAATAATAATAATAATAATAATAATTCCAACAACAACAACAACAATAATAATAATATCTTGAAACATCATAAATTATAATATCTACTCTTTCATCAATGCGATCGATCAATATAATAAGCAATTCATTTAGAAAATATTTTCACTGTTTTTGGCGAGAAATCAAATGCCTATATCGCGAGAAAAAGATCATATGTTGCTATACATGCTATCAGTTTATTCCTTTAAACAGAAGTCTGATTTCTGATTAATCACGTCAAAGAGGTGAGGAATGCTAAGAGAGAGAGAGAGAGAGAGAGAGAGAGAGAGAGGAAATGTGTTATTATAAAAGTAAATATCTATTTCTCCTGTCTTTTCATAAATTTTTGGCATGTTTTATTGAACTGCCTTTGCATATTTAATTCTATGCATTTTGAATTGATATATATTTTATGGTTTCCGCTCTCTCTCTCTCTTGCTCACAAATATACACACTCTTTGTGCTTGTGTGTACGTGTGTGCACAAATATACATACATATATTAACGTACGTATGAGCACACCTGTAACCTTGTAAATACACACACACACACACGCACAATATATGCATATTTCTGTACATTATATATACACACATACGCACACACACACATGTGCATCTGTTTATCTATCTATCTATCTATCTATCTATATATCTATCTATCTATCTATCTATCTATCTATCTATGTGTCTATCTGTCTATCTATCTATCTATCTAGCTATATATATATATATATATATATATATATATATATATATATATATATATATATATATATATATATATATATATATATATATATATATATATATATATATATATATATATAAATATATATATATATATATATATATATATATATATATATATATATATATATATATATATATATATATATATATACATCATTCAACTACTACAGTAGTTGAATAATATTCTTAAATCTTATTTACTCGTGCAGCGTATTTCAGAGCTTGTCACTGATTCAGTTCTTAACTAAATGGAAATCCTTAATATTTTTTTGAAAAAAGACTCTATCCTTGGCTACATTTTGGCGTAAGAGAATTGAGATTTATCCAGTAGAAAAAGTTTACATCAAAATGTGTATGGAAGTTATAAGAGAGTAAGTAGCGCCACCAATGAAGTTAAGATCTTAATACATTTTTTTTTTCTTAAAGTCAATATATATTTATCTTAGCTTTAATGATAGAGCAAAGCGTGAAGAATTTTGTTTGATCCCATGCAACAAAAATGTGTATCAAAAATGTTGTGAGGTAAAATAACTTTGATAACTTTGATAGGTTTCTGCCAGTAAAGGCCTACGTCATGTCTAACTTAATAGCACCACTTCGTGAAGTCTTTTACTCATATATAGGGCACAATAGTCCCCTCTACAAAGTGTTATTATTGTGAGAGACATTTCCAGGTGAAAGAATTTTTGAAGAAATTTGGCCAGTGAACATTTGAATTTTATGGGATCCGTTTTGTCGTATTTTGGTTTAGTATTAAAGAGAGCTGGACCGGTTGAGGTAAATTAATTGTGGCGTAATATTTCTATGTGTACTGAGATCGATTTTTGTAGTAGGCGGATAGCACGGGGGTCAAGTCTTGGATGGGTTTTAAAATTGATGGCAACATCACTTGTGCAATATTGATGGAATATTTTCCACATAACACAAATGTGAATAGGTTGAAATGCGCTCAAAGTCGTCATTATCATTTACCTGTTTCAAACGGTTTAGACTGCGGCTATATTGGGGCATTATATATATATTTCGTCTTTGGTTTTACATTGATGTCTATCATATTTTGTAATTTCCAATTTAGCATTTCGCTAAATCACTAATACTTCTATATGGTAAATATTTATACTGACAGTTTGGGTTTACTGAAAACATTCGACGACGGAGTAGTCACTGCTAACGAGTCTGTAATTTTACAGACAAAACTAGTGTACACCAGTGATCTTGCTTCGCTTATTGAGCGAAATGCAGACATAAGAAGAAACATTTACAGAAACACGTATACATTACATTCCGCAGCCGTAATAAAATATACGAGATTCACACTAATACACAAACAAACACAGACACAGGTACACAGTCACACACACACGCACATGCACTCACTCACACACACACACACGAATCATTTGAACGTTACAATATCTATATATATATATATATAAATAGAGAAAAGGATAAAGAGAACAATGACAAAGTTAGAAATATATTTTATGGATAGAGTCTTACAGCTGTTTCAGGGAAGATCCAATGCATCCCTTCATCGGAGAGAGAAATAGTACTATTTCTGTCTCCGATGACGGGATGCATTGGATCTTCCCTGAAACAGCTGTAAGACTCTATCCATAAAATATATTTCTAACTTTGTCATTGTTCTCTTTATCCTTTTCTCTATACATAAACACTCTAATACACGACGTATATCCTCCAATCCTGTTTATACAACGATAGGGGCATAACTAGCCGGTATACAGCACTTACTCGGTATTACCCGTATCTTTGGGTTTGGTTAAATCCAATACCCTCCTTAACCTTATATATATATATATATATATATATATATATATATATATATATATATATATATATATATATATATATATAACTGTATATGTATATAGATAGATAGATAGAAATATATGAAATATATTAATGCACTA
>NC_142928.1:69477271-69522271 GCF_046866305.1 Octopus bimaculoides
AATAAGTGTGTCCCAATGCAATGAACTCATACTTTGAAAGCTTAATATTCTTACAAATGAAACCAAACTTACACACCACATTGAGTTAGGACACGCTGTATCAGTTATATTTATTTTAGAAATCATAATATGTATTGCTTACTTGCTGTTCATACAATAGTTTGATGAATTTGAGGCATCGAATTTGGAAATATTTGAGATATTTCGTTGTTTATGTCCGATTAATTTAAATATTAATTTTTAGTGCGTTGAATTTCAAATTTTTGCAGATAATATGACGTTTATAAATTATTCATTTAATATGAATACTAAAACCACAATGACATCTAGCGACGCAAAGACGAAGAAAGGGAAGGGCACGACAAAACGAGACCCCCAAGACGGCACAAAGCCGTGTTGCATCCCAAAGTGAGGCATTTCAAGAGAACGACAGAATGAAAACCCCGAGGTGATACAAAGCCGTCTTGCTGCGAAAAGAAGAGCCTCAGACATGGCACGCTGGACTGAAACCTCTGAACAGACAGAAATCAGACTAGCTGAAAAAAAGAGCCTCGGTTAGGGTACGGCATGATGACACTGCTGCAGAAAAACAAATACGCCAAACTATAGACAGGAATTCACACCAACAAAGAAGAGATGCTGATGCGTAACCAGAAAGAAGACTAAGGCAGCTTGCTGATAGAACGGCACATGTAGAGGCCACCTCATCAAGAAGTGTTTGGTTTAAAGCTGCCTTCACCTATGCCCCCACAATGAATCGTCAAGTGCCCATTGGAAAAATGAATACTGTTTGTTCTTATCGCAAGGCTCTAAAATGGCCAAATGAGACTCCTATGTGCTGCTGCAGAGGTAGTATGGGCTGGACAGACTGCAATATCCACCAGACGTAGTATTGCAGCTCCTTTTACAAAACACTGCCGATGGTATTAATTTCCGTCGTAAAATATGGAAATATAACGCATCCTTCATGATAACATCATTCGGTGCAAAGTAAGAGATCACCCGACAAATTCTTTTTTCAACTTTCAAAATCAGGGGTCAATGCTATCATCGAGTGGGGAGCCTAAGACCTTTACCGGATGCAGAGCCATAATTTGTCCAGGTTTATTTTATGTTTATGTGAGGTAACGACGATGATGTTGGCCAGTGTTTCAGGCTGAATGAAGGTGTTGACAAACATTTGATTGCAAAATTGCAGAGAATGCTTCATTTAACACATACCTATGTGAATAGGTTGAAATGCGCTCTGGAGAGGATGGTCGAGGTGCCTGATCTCAAAGTCGTCATTACAGCTGAAAAACGACTAGCTGGCGTACATGCTCGGCGATTCATTGCATCTGCAAATAATGAGGTGTCTATCATTATGGTTGGAGAGCAGCATAGCAAATGAGACATCATTCTCAACTATCGTGACAAGCAATTATCATTCATTAAAGAGACACATCGGTCATATGACTGCTTGCTGCACCTGTTGATGTTTCCATATGGAGAAGATGGCTATTACTTTGAGAATCACCAAGTTCACCGCTCAACCGGACTACTGATCAACGAAAAATATCCTACCGACAATTTTATGTCTACCGGTTGATGCTGAGAGAAGGAGAAATCAATCAATTCTTGCTCTTCCGGGGAATCACAAGTCAGTTTATGGTGGACATGTGTGCCAAGATCGAAACTGAACGTTTCATTTCCATTCACACTACCCAACAGAAGCTGAGGTAAAAAAAAAATATTCATTTGAAAGATGGACTCAATCAAGACTGCGACGCGCACAATGTTGTTAAGCAAGTTATCACACCATCAAGCTTCCTTGGCTCTCTACGATACATGCATCGACGGACCCAGGATGCCATAGCCTACGTGTGTATGTTCCATCGGCCTGATTTATTCAGGAGCTTTACCTGCAATCCCAAGTGGCAAGACATTCTAGACTGCCGCCACGAAGGACAACACAGCAATGATAGACCTGATATAATTGCAAGATTCTTCAACTTGAAACAGCAAAATATTTTGTGGCTGCTCAAACATGGTAACTTCTTTGGTGATCTCAATGCTTGGATGTACAAAATTAAATGGCAGAAACGAGACCTGCCTCATTCGCATACCCTCATATGGTGCAAGGAAAGGATACGTCCAGATTGGATTAATGAAATTTGTACAGAGTTCCCAATCCCAGAGCAAGACGCTTAAATCTACAACATTGTGAATAAACACATGATTCACGGGCCCTGTGGCGGCTTCAGCCTTTCATCTCCAAAAAGGTTCCCAGACCATTCGTTCAAGAAACACGAACTGGACATGACGGTTATCCACTGTACAGCAGACGCAAACTGAAGATGGCGGTTACACTGCAACACTGAAGATACACCAGCAAGAAGTTGAAGCTGACAACAGATGGATTGTGCCTTGCAACAATTTCCTATCGAAAATGTTTGAGGCACACATAAACGTCGAATCATGTAATTCTGTAAAGATCATCAAATACATCTACAAATACATAAACAAGGGGTCTGACACGGTAGTTTTGGGAGTCAATGCGGATGAACAGCGAACGGATGAAATAAGACGTTATCTATTGGGAAGATACATATCATCAAACGAGGCGACGGTAATCAACGGTTGTGAATCTAGGTGTTCATCTTGAAAGCGGAGAGCGTGTATATTTCACAGAAGATAATGCTCAGCAGGAATCTGAAAAACCCCACAAAACAACTCTTACAGATTTCTCCGACCTATGCAAAACAGACTATTTCGCCCTTTCCCTTCTTTATGCTGAAGTACCTTTCTAGTACACATGATCAGGAACAAAAAGGGGTAAAATCCATGTGTGGCAGTTGTGTTGCTGTATTTGGTCTGCCTCAGCCAGATATGTTACCCGAAGCCCTTGAAATCGAACATGTACGGTAGATCAATTATGATACCGAAGACATGGCAGCTTTTGTGGCTGATAATGAACACAAATTGAACGAGGATCAACAAACTGCCTTCAAATCCATTTTTGTCCACTCATAGCGAGACTGGTAATCTCTTCTTCCTTGATGCTCCCGGTGGACCTGGCAAAACATTCATTAACAATCTTATTTTGGCGAAGCTGGGACAGAATAAACAGATAGTCCTTGCCGTAGCGTCAAGTAGATTAGCTGCAACTCTGTTCAACGGTGGACGCACTGCTCATTCGTGCTTCAAAGTGCCTCTGTATCTTGCAATCTTGCAAAAAAAAAAAAAAGAGGTAGCGACCTGCAATATCAGTCGTGGCACTACAAAAGCAAAAATTCTCACCGAGTGCAATTAATCACTTTCGATGAAGCGACAGTGAATCATAAGGGGGCTTTCGAGGCTCTTGACAGATTACATCAAGATCTGAGGCACGACACAAGGATAATGGGCGGCTTAAGAGTACTCCTTGCAGACGACTTTCGACAAACGTTTCCAGTCATTCCAAAGGGAACGACAACAGATGAGTTAAATGCGAGTATCAAATCTTCATAACTTTGGAGCAAGGCTAGAAAGTTGAAACTCACTACTATCATGAGAGTACAGTTAAGTGGAAATGCGCACATGAAGAATTTCTGCAGGCAATTAATGGATATTGGAAACTGTGCTTTAATTGTTGAACAGGATGGGAAGATCAGTTTACCCATTGGCAATTTGGTGTTAGATATACACGAACCATTGTCGAAATTTTTCCCCAATCTGAACACATAAATCACAGAGCATTGTTGGCTGAGGAAACGTGCAAGTTTGGCACTAAAAAATGTCGCAGTCGATAACGTCAACAATCACCTACTGGTACAATGATCTGGCGATCGTCGGACATACAATTCGGTTGATACTGTGCTCACACCAGTGACGCTGTTCATTACTCCGTTGGAGTTTTCAATAGCCTTGCACATTCAGGTCTAACACCGCATAAATAGCATCTAAAGATTGGAAACTCAGTTATGCTTTTAAGAAACCTCCATCCCCCAAATTATGCAATAGCACGAGACGTATTATCAAACAATTGATGCAGACAATGTTGGAGGCGAAAATACTGACTGGGAAAGCAAGTGGCGAAGATTTTTCATTCCAAAGATTCCTCCGATTCCTTCCATCACACAAATTGATTCCAAAAGGCTACAATTCCCACTGAGATTAAGCTTTACAATGAGCACAAAATCAGATATTAGAAGTGGTAGGCCTTAATCTTGCGGAACTTGCTTTTTTCATGGACATCTCTATGTCCGATACGCTTGAGCTGGAAATCCGGAGAATTTAATTTTCTATGAACCTAAATTTTCTACGCAAAACCCAAAACATTGTGTATCACGAAGCTCTGCAAGACTGAATTTTTGGAACAAAAACGCCTCTCCCTCCGACAACCACTCTCACCAACCTCCGTCAAGCTCTCTCGCCAACCCCCGACAATTTTTCTCGCCAACCCCGATTAATTTACCCTTCTCCAGGTGACAGTTTTTTGTAGTTTTTCGCGACGGAAAACATACCTTTTGTGGCAGTTATAAAGAAATTGCCTGTTTTTATATCAGAATAATGATGCGTTTAAATAGCTACCGCGAAAATCTACACCCCGCGGGAATTACCGGGTACATCAGCTAGTATATATATATATATATATATATATATATATATATATATATATATATATATATATATATATATATACATAGAGAGAGAGATTTATAGATAAGTAGATAGATATGCAGATGCGTGAAGGTTATGTGCTGAGTATGTAGGAGCAATGCTACTGCTGTGACATCTTGCAGATATTAATGATTGTTCCAGGTAAACTGACATCTGACCGTTCAAAAAGATTTCAAATATAACTATTTGTGAATTCTCTTCAAAATGAACAAAATTTCGCATCCTGGTGTCATCAAGTAACTGCGGAAACATTGTTCAGCCCCAAAAGTCATTCACACTGACAAGGTTGCTGCATTAGATAAGGATAATATAGTATTATCAGCATTGCAAAGTTAAGTAGCGGAGTTTAGGAGGGATGAGAGATTTCTGAAGATGACTTGTGGTCAGAAGTTCCTACAACAACGACAGCCGAGAAAGACATCGGTCGTTTCAAACACATAATGATGGGTGACAGGCGATTGACTATAAATCAAATAGTTAATGCCATTATCATATCTCGTGAGAGATTTGAGAATATTCTACGTAATGAACTCGGCATGACGATGGTTTCTGCTCGGTGGGTGCAACGTATTCTAATACCTGATCAAAAGCGCACAAGGCTGATCATATCGCGGGAAATGTGACATCGTTTAAATCACATCCCGGATGAGAGTCGGGCTCGTGATTTTGAATCAGTGACAAAGAGAAAAAAACATGTAGTGGAAACATTCTTCATCCACTGCGTTAATCAAGACCAATGTCATTTCATCTGCAGGGATGATCATAGATTTAGTTTTTTGTGATGCGAAAACATTTTGTTTATTGACTATCTTCAAAAGGGTCATCATGAATGGAAACTACAGTTCCACATTGATGAGTCAGATTCGAAATATTATCAACATCAAACGCAAGAAAACTAACGAGAAGGGTCTTGTCTAATGACACACAGACACACAGAGTCACAGACACACTCAGACAATATCTTATATGAAAGATATATTATTATATGCATAGTGATGTAACATGTTTATATATATATATATATATATGTGTGTGTGTGTGTGTGTATATATATATATATATATATATATATATATATATATATATGTATGTATGTATGTATATATATATATATATATATATATATATATATATATATGTATATATATATATATATATATATATATATATATATATATATATATATATATATATATATATATATATATATATATATATATATATATATATATATATATATATAAATATATATATATACATATACATACATATACCATATAAATATGTGAGTATTATTGAAAGTGATAGATAGTTAGGAATGAAAGAAGAAAAAAGAACAGGAAGGGGAGAAACCTCTCGAAAGTGTATGCATGTGGAAGCTCCACAGTGATTACAAAAGCAGCTAAAATAATCTTACAAATAAGATAGAAATATATATACTTAGATGCAGTGTTCATGGAGGAGTTGTATGTAAATGTGCGTGATTGTGTGTGTTTCTGTATGCTTGCGTGTGTGTTTGTACATGTTTGCATGTCTGCTTTTGCGTGTTTGTGTGTGTTTGCGCGTGCATGCGCTTATTTTGTTCTTAGAAATGGGTCAATTCTGATACAGCATAAGCATGGTTAAAATCGATCCGTTCTTAAGCAATTTTTCTTTGTTTCAAGATACGCTGTAGTGAGAACTACATTTTGCAATGCATCCGTCGACTATTCAAGACAGTACGTTATAGTTGCAGATATACGTAGCTGCTAATTTTTTCATAGGTCGATTGTCCAAAAAAAAAATCTTTTGTTGTCCTCATTTGTGTGTAGATATATGGAATTATAATTGCATGTAATGAACGCTTACTTTTTTCTTTCGCATTGATGAAAATCCTAGGTTTCCTAGGAAGATTTTCTTTTTTCTTTAATATATAAAATAAAATTGCGTATGTCTGAAATACTAAGTCAATATATTTTCGGTAAGATCTCGGCTGAATGAAGTACGAATTTTATATTATAGCAAACATAAATTTTATCTAACTTTCTAGAAATTCTGAAGCAATTCCTAACTACATCCTCCACAAAAAATCATTCAAGAATATACGGAAAATTTATGTCATATTACCAATTTCTGTGAAACTAAATAGCACTGTCTCTTAGACAGTGTTTATGTGACAAATGTTATTTCAAAGGAAGATAGAAGACTTTCTCTGTCACAGGGAAATCCGATAAAATTACCAAAAAGTATGTTCTCAATGAAAATCCTATTACCATATAAATAAGAAAATAATGCAGTTCCCAATGCAGCTCTGAAGTTAACATGTGATGGACGTAAGAAAAATGCCTTAAGAATAATTCTTATTGATTATGATTCATCTTGGGTGAAACCAGAAAGAAATATATAACCTTCAGTGTGATGAAAGTAACAATATTTTCCGTGCAGCCTCAGGCGTTTCTTTAATACATACATACATACATACAAACAAAAAAAACACACACGTACGTAGACGAATATAGGGAATATAAATCTTGACATTTAGATACACTATTTATGTAAGATCGTCCTCACAATATGTTTAATATTAAACGGAAAAGATGAAAGACATAAGCAAACACACGGAGGTTTTCTTTTATTTAAAGTATACATAAATACTTCAAATATCACAAAGGGACTTTGTGTGAAGCTTTATGGGTTTCTTCGGGAAACCGCTATTTTAAATATATAGTAACATGTTAATTTAAAAAAAAAAAAACGAACTCGGAACAGATGGTGAGGCATGACTATATAAGAAAGTCCAAGTGTGAGAGTGATACAGCATATTAACTTATTGCATAGGCAACGAGATAAAAAGCAGGGAGAAACCGAAAGGTCGGAAATAGAGAGTGGAAGCAGAAAAACAGATAGGGAGGAAGAAAGATATAACTTTTTCGTCGAAATTGTTTGACCTTTATAGATATTATTTAAAAATACATGCAGATATTTTATGAAATATCCAATACAAGTTTCCAGGAGAGGGTAGAATACAAACAAAACAAATGCGCAAATAAACGAAAGAAAACAATCAATAGACGTAATACAAAGACAACAAACCAGCAAAATACGCTTTGAAGATTGAATATAATCACAAATCTACTATTAATATAACTGAGAAATCAATGTTAGCTTTATATATTTCGTGGCAGCCGAATACCACGAGATTAAAGCAATGTCTATGTGGAGATTAAAGCGAGACATTATCAAACAGATGTTATTAGTTACGTCATTTGCATTTAGATTTAAAATCATCTGCACATTTTTTTTTTCATTTTTCCTGTCCATAATTTTCTTATTTATACGGACACACACACACACAGTTATGCATATGTGTACATATATACATATTTATATGCGTGGTTTTATGCGTGCGCGCGTGTGTGTGCTTGTGTACGTGAATACTTGCATGTTATATGCGTATATAAAATTTTAAATATATAATATTAATATATGTCATAAATATTCCTTACATATATGTGCCGCATACACGTGTGAATACATGCATATTAGTTTATATCACGTATTATATTACATCATATTTTATTATGTTATGTTACATTACATTCTATAATATTGTCCTGCATAAAGGAGTTGCTAGGAAAGTGAGAGTGAGGATCTGGAACTGCAAATAAAACAGTCTACCTGAAAGGGGTTCAATCCTGTTTTATCATCTATTTATCAAAACCTTTTATATCATAATACAAGAACCTAATCCCGGATACGCCTGGCAGGTCCTATATGGCAATGAATTCCTTCTTATAGTTGAATCTATAGTAGAATTACAAAATAAATTCCAGGTATAGAAACAAAATCTGGAATCAATAGGCCTCATTGTTAACTTAGCAAACAGCATATTTAGTAAGCCGATAGCCAAACAGGAGTCGACTGTTTTCAGGAAGATGGGCTTGTTTTGAACGAAGAAAAGTAGTAGAAAGACACTTCATACACTATAGCTCATACAGTGAACACAAAAGCTGTTGAGAGGTATAAAAACTGGTATAACGAGAAAGTAATCTGCTATTTGACATATGCACAAGAGCAGTAAACACTACTAACGCACAAGAAATATGCTTTGAAGGATCCCTTGAGGTAGTAGATAACTTGTTTTATTATGGAGATCCAATTAGCAGTGGAAGAACATATACTGGAGGAAGTACAGAGATCTATCGACACTACTGGTAAAAATAAAGAGAGCACAGTAATTATTCACTTATAGCAATACTATATGGTAGTGAGACAATAGCCCTGAAAACACAACGCTGTGGAGATTAGAAGGAATAAAGAAAGCATAATTTGCACGATGTGCAAAGTCAGGTTAGATGTATAACGAAATAGAAATATGTAAAAAGTAAAACTGCGCAGAAAACAGACTGAATATAATATGTAAGAAAAAAGACTATGAAAGCGTGGGACATTTTATGTGAACTCTATAAAGAAATGTCATTCTCTTAGTGTAGAATAAGGTAGACTTAAGAAAACGTTGGACGAATTACTGAAAGAATGTATAGCCTCCGGTTGGGTACAGCAAAGGCCCTAGCTCAGAAATGATGGCCTGAGCACGACATGAATCCCTAATTATGACAAAATAGATGTTATTTACGCCTTCTCTGTATACACACAATTTATCTTAACTACAAAAAGTGTCTCTGTCAAACTTTACCATCTCATCACTTCTTATGTCTGAATTCGCTATCAGTTTTTAAATTGATGCATTAATCTGCTACTACACTTTCACGAGGACAGAACTAAATGTTTCTTCTCCTTCTTAGGCAACCACTTCTCTATCATTCTCACATGAGCAACTGCCTTTTCATAGCCATCACTTATTCTTAACATCGTCCATCCTTTTCTTATCGGCTGACCATCTTTTAAGTGCTACATGTTATCCATCCACCAGCCCTGTACATCATCTTTTGAAGAGGCATGCAGCGTACTCATATTTGCCAGTCACCACATCTTCACTTTTAAATTTAACCTTGCATATCTCTGTGACTGCATCACTATCATTATACATCTCTCTCTGTCTCTTTCTTTCTCTCTTTCTCTCTTTCTCTCTCTTTCTCCATCTCTCTTTCTTTCAGGCTATCTATCTATCTATCTATCTATCTATATTTGTCTTTCCATCGCTGATGATAGAGACTAAAGTACTATCCAGGCAACATCTCGGTGGTTTGTATACGATAACTCGGTAACTAATTTTCCCAAAGATAAAATTAATTTAATTTTCAACTGCTAAATTCATTAATATTTACGGTGATAACACATCATATGATGAGCGGAGTAATTTTAATATTCAATGTTTGATTATTATGCCATATTAGTGGGTTAAAATCTTTCATAAGATTCACGTAAGTCAACGAGGAAAATCCGGTTGAATATATTTACTATTACTAATTGCGTTCATCACTGAAATCACAACAAATGATCGTATTGTAAAAATAACCATTACCAGCATCATCAGGTCTAAATCCTTATTCACAAGGTCATCTTTCTTTCAACTTCAGTGGACGTAGCATTATTACTTAATCATATTTTTGTCTAAATTTATGTTATTAAATGTGTTAAATTAAATACAATCACTCAAATTTCCCTAATAAGTATTAAGTTACTAAATATGCAAATATTATATAATGCATTCGATTCAATTACAAGACAAAACTCTCTATTGTTACTGGGTTCCTTAAATTCCATTGAATTAAATTATAACACTATCCCTCTGGAACGCGTACCTTAATGAGCCGTTAATACATAATCGAATTATCAAATTAACTACTATTCTGTTATTTAACACATAACATACAATTCAAATTATAATAGCGTCCCACAACAATATATTCTTATACGCTACATGACACGCAACAGAATAATAGCTATTATTCTGCAAAATCTCATTGATATCCACCTACCATACGAAACTAGTACTACACATCCTTGTAATATCTTGTAGTAGCCTACATATATATAGTGTATACACAATTAAAACATTACTCACTTTGCATTCCTTTTCAGTCCTCGTGAATTAAAATTAACGTTGTCTAATCTGCGTATTTCAAGAGTAACAAACAGCGAGGATTTAACCAACAATTTAATCCAATGTCATAGCAAATTGTAAGAACTCTATGACTCACCACATCGGCTGAAACAGATTGGAATGATACACATTCATGACAGACATTTACTTAAGCTGTGTAATATGTGAAAAAAAAAAAAGCATGAAATGCACTGCTCAGAAAGAAAATGCTACTTGTGGATATGAATGTATTAAATATATAAATAATATATAGAATATTTCTCTAAGTACGTATCGATCAAGAGTAGAACGTAGGAAGATTATTAATAGACTATTCTACTGGACTCCCAAAGTACTATTCATATATGAAGTTTCAACATGCTAAAATCAGTTTAGAGACGGAGTAAAACTAAAATATTGACCTCATGTTCAGGACGATATTCACATTCGTGTGTGATAGAGAAAACTATATCGTTTCCTTGCGCATAATATCTACTTAAGCCCAATGGACAATATTGTCATGATAGATTCCATCTGTTGCAAATGATTTGCTGAATATTAAGAAATTTTTCCTGTGATTGTGGTTGTAGCTCTATGAATGAACTGAACCATAAAACCAGCTGGATCTGAACAACTACCAGTATTTCTGAAATAGAGAAATCTACCATATTATGGGAAATGTATAATTAGCTATATCGTGTATTTGAACAACTTGTACACACACAAAGAAGAAAAAATTGCTGAAGATTCAGATGAATTAACTACCTATAATTGAAATATTCGTGATGACGTGTATTAAGTCTATTCATATATCTTTCATCTAATAATGCAATTCATAGCATATCTGATCAATATTGTGGACTGCTACACGAAACATTTCAGAAGATTCCTTACTTCAATGTTCTTTTGTGTAGTGGAGATCTACATGTTGTGGTTTGAAGTCATAACGAAGTCTTTCAAAACGTTATGATCGGAGAGGGGTGAGAATTATAGCTAATGATGCTAGAATAGCTAGGAATGGAATTAAAACGGTAGTTACAAGTTTGAGAGACTGAAATAATAGTTACTGTTACCTCCACACAAATACGAACTGATACACACACAAACACACACACGCATTTATATATGCATACATTTATGAACACTCATACACACGGAGAAACAGAGACAGGGTGAGGGGAAGCTGAAAGCTATAAGCTTGTAATGAGATAGATAGAAGACGTAGATAGACAGAAGAAAGAAAGTTAAAAAGAAAGAAACAAACAAACAAACAAGACAAGAACAAAGCGAGAAAGAATGAAAGGTAGAACGAAGAAAAGAAAGAAACGGAACACTTCGATAATTTTATTAAAAGCTGACGATTCTTGATTTGGAGTTTCACGCCGGCAATTTTGCAAACGATTAAAGTAGGAAAATCTCGTAAAACATATTTCAAAAATCTATCTTAAATATTTAATTGGCCACGAATTGGTAGCTAGACAATTACCAATCCACGCGCACATGCACGTACAAACACACAGCTTTATGTATGACAAATATCACGGGTTTAAGGCGGGGAGCTGGCAGAAACGTTAGCACGCTGGGCGAAATGTTTTGCGGTATTTCGTCTGCCGTTACGTTCTGAGCTCAAATTCCGTCGAGGTCGATTTTACCTTTCATCATTTCGGGGGTCGTCGATAAATTGAGTATCAGTTACGTACTGGGGTCGATGTAATTGACTTAATCCGTTTGTTTGTCCTTGTTTGTCCCCTCTATGTTTAGCCCCTTCTGGGCAATAAAGAAATAAGAAACGTTAGCAGGCCGGGCGAAATGCGTTACGGTATTTCATCTGCCGTTACGTTCTGAGTTCAAATTCCGCCGAGGTCGACTTTGCTTTTCATCCTTTCTAGGTCGATAAATTAAGTACCAGTTGCGTACTGGGGTCGATCTAATAGACTTTATCCATTTGTCTCTCCTTGTTTATCCCCTCAATGTTTAGCCCCTTATGGGCAATAAAAAAAATATGACGGGTTTCGTATATGCGTGCGTGTCTGACTGAGTGTATGTAAATGTATATAGACATTCTTTTCTACTCCAGCGACAAGGCCCGTTTTTTCTAGGGAGGAGCTAGTCGATTAGATCGACTCCACTATGCAGCCGGTATTTGATTTATCGACCCCGAAAGGCAAAGTCGATCTCGGCGGAATTTAAACTCAGAATGTAAAGACAAACAAAATAACGTTAAGCATTTCGCCCGGCGTGCTAACGTTTCTGCCACCTCGCTGCCTTGCGTATACAGGCATATTGTAGCTACCATGGTCTTTACTAATTGTTTTAAATTGCTATATAGTAGTGGGCGGTGTTTGGCAGACACAACAGCCTACCACATTTGACTAAGAGTTCCCCCATACGCCTGGCAGCTGGAGCGTGACTGCCACACCCAAGCACCAAGGTGGCACGGAAACGTAGCTGAAAACAATAGGATAAACAGTACAATAATAGGATAAATAGTTTTTTTATCGTTTCGCTATTTTTTCGTTTCACTTTTTGCTGTTTGACCACAACTATTATACTGCGCTCGTAATTTCTTAAGGATACCATCCTCTCATTTAAGACAGAGCCTATCTCCTATATGACTTCATTTCATAGAAATGTCTACTATTCCAAAGAAGTCAGATTTCTTGTATTGATTCACCTTTTTGTTTTTGAGGGTTTTTTGTCGTTATTTATTATGATGTTCCGTATATATCAACTTCATTACAGAATATTTAGACACGTTTCAAAACTTCTTTTGATGTTCTGGTTGTTCTTATTATTACTGAAGAGGTGAAGGTAGCGAGCTTGCAGAATCGTTAGCACGATGGGCAGAATGCTTAGCGGCATTTCGTCCGCCTTTGCGATCTAAATTTACATTCCACCGAGATCGACTTTGCCTTACATCATTTGGGGATTTAATAAAACTGAGTACCAGTGAAGAACTGGAGTCGATGTAATCGAATATATATGATTGATCTCTTTAAAATCCTAACCATTCGGTATATTGAGTTGTATGTTAGACATCTAACGTGTCCCTTCCCTATTAAATTCAATGAGGAAATATTTGAGGGAGATCTGGTGGTCACTTTCAGGAGAATGATCTATATCATAGCAAAGACAGTTAGATCAAGTTGCCAGCTAGATATATATAATTAAGGAACAGCATGACCGCAGCCACTTGGCTGAAACACATAAATAAATAAAATATACATTCGTTGTTGTTTTTAAATTGTTTTTTCTATTGACTGCCCAACTGAAATTGGTCATAAACAACAACGGAAACCATGATAATGTTAATCCTTGACTCTGTCTATTTTCTTATTTCGTTCCTCACGCATTATTTTACAATATTTATGTCAATATCAATTTCTCTCTCTTTCACCGCCTGTCTTCTCCCTCACTATTTCTATCTATACGTCTATCTGTCTGTCTGACTGTCTATCTATCGATCTATGATAAAATCATTTCCTTCTGTGTCGTTTCTTTTTTCATAACCTCGGGACATGGTATGTGCTCAAGAACATCTCTTTCGTGAATGCCAACGAATATCTAGGAAATAACAATTTACTAACAGAAAAAAAAAAAGAAAAACATTCTTGTACGTTATTGAGTCACAAGTGATTTTATTTCTAACCTCTTCTTTTAAGAACTACTCATCATTCGCATACTTTATGTTGTACTAAAGAATTACTACAGTTTAGAATAAGCATAATAAACCGATCTCAAAGACCCATTAATATGTGAAAGTAGAGACTGGTATACGCATGTCATTTACTAACTAACAGAGGGAGACAGACAGACAGAGACAGAGACAGAGAGAAAGAGAGAGATATGTATATCTATGTAAGTTCATACAAATGCATATACATATGACATTTACTATGTAGTTCGTCGAATTGTTTCTTTACTACATAAGGTGGTTTCTAACAAAGTACAATATCGCTAAGGCAATCCACTACAGAACCTCAGTAGCAAATGTGAGTATAGGACACAAGGACACAGTTGCTAATATTTATAAGACTTATCTTTATTGTTTATAAATAATATTATTCTGTTCTTCCGTTAGTCTCATCAAAAATATTTCTTGTAATTATTTTCCAAGGATATTTATTTATTCAAACATAATGTATTCATTTCCTTTTATTTAATCCATTTTGTTTTGGTTTGTCTTTTTCCATCGATTGTATGAAATGTTTTTGGCAAGAGTAGAAATATGCAAAATGTCATTAAAAGTTTTAGAAATAAATTATCCTTCCTTATGTTTGATCTACCTTCCGGGACGACTAACAACATTAATAAAGTGGATATGGCTAATTGTTTGCTGGTACTTGCCAAGTTATTAAAAGTGTCCATTTTATGTCCATTTTATGTTACAAGGTATTTCTTATTTACGGTTGATTCGTGGTGAGCTAAATAGCATCTCGTAAATTAAGTCGCTGGCTGGCAATAGATTATTACATTACCACTAGTGAAGATGGCACATAATCAAAAAAATTACCAAACATAATTGATATCTCTGTATTGTCTATACGAATGTCTGTGTTTGTGGTGTATGTGTCTACGTGTGCAGCGTTTATTAATATGTGTATATGTATGATTGTTTGTGTGTACGTGTATGTGTATGTGTATGAATGATTGTTTGTATATACATGTATATATATATATATATATATATATATATATATATATATATATGTGTGTGTGTATATATATATATATATATATATAATATATACATATATATATATATATATATATATACATATATATATATATATATATATATATATATATATATATATATATATATATATATATATATATATATATATATATATATGTATGTATGCATGTATATAGGTATACCATGTCATATCTTATCTAAGTGGGATAGAGATCAAAAGTTAAAATACTTGGAATATCAATAGCAATATTTTGCAATGTTAAATTAATGAGTTTGCGAAAATAGTACACCAATATTTTGAATGGCAATTTTATATCAGATTCTTCAACTTCCTGATTTAGATTTCAGCGTTCAGTGACTTTCACTTTGAATTTTCTCTCAAATTACGCAATCATCACTTAATAAGTAAAGGACACATCGAGTAATATAGAGTAGTGAGTTAAAAAGTAGTCAATGCTTACAAATAGTCCAAAAAGTCTGTTGAATACGATATTGTTTAAACAATAAACAAGAACTAATTTTATATTTCAGATGAATGATGTGTGTAAAAGAACACATATTTTCTGTACTACACAATGCTTCCCAAAACTTCAGACCATACGATACAGTTTCGAGTATTGTCGTGTCCTCAGTTCCAGTCACAATGTACACCATCACAAACACACATGCTCAACTGTTTAAGTCATACAGGTTTTTTCTGTCCTCTTTTTTTTAATCTTCCTAACCTACCCATTCTGTAGAAGACCTTACACAAATATTTCCCTTGAGCGTTCAACGCATATATCTTTTCTTTTTATTCTTGCACTCTAACTTTGTAATTTTGTATCTGTGAAGCATGCACGCACACATTCACGGGCGCACACACACACACACACACACACACACACACACACACACACATACACACACACACACACACACAATCTACTGTTCCGTGAACTAAATATATATACATACAAATACGTGCTCTGATTAATAAGTAATCGGACTATTGCCATAGTAACGAGCTAAAGTACGCAGAGTGAAGCCGCTCGGCACAGATTTACCTTGAACACCGGTGTGCATGTGCACTAAGTTTTAACATTCTAGCTCTCTTCTGCTATTTACAGCAGTAATTGGAAGGAAGGTGTGTAATGTGTAATCGTGGCATTGAACATAACAGAGAAAGTTGAGCAGAGATTCTGTATCAAATTTTGCTAAAAGCTTGGCGATACCTGCTCAGAAGCTTATGCAAAGTTTTCAAATAATTGTCATCGTTCTCGACACAATGAAGATCTTGTGCAACTGAAACCCGAGTGTCCTTTTGGTTAGCTGAAAGCTGTTTTGGCACAAACTTGGCAGACACGCATATCATACCCAAATCTTCAGTGATAATAGAGTGAATAAATTTTAACTAATTTCCACATGATAATTCGACGATTTCCCTCAGCTGCACGCACATCTATGATGTTCTTCTCAGGTCTGCTGGTTATTTGTCTCCATGATCATTCGTCAATATCGACATTTTTTTGGCCATCATGGAAACGTCTGAAACACTCGCACACTTGTGTGCAGCTCTTGCACTTCTCTTCAAACATTTCTGCAATTTTGCATAGGTCTATCAGCAGGTATCGACATGATATCTTCCTCGATCATAGTCAATGCGACTATCACACGCTACACACCTTCCGTTCGAAGCACTGCTGTAAACAGCGGAGGTGAACTAGAAGCGAAAACTTAGTGCACGTGCACAGCAGAGTTCAAGGTCAATCTTTGCCAAGTGGCTTCACTTTGTGTGCTTTAGCATTGTTAACATAGCAATACTTCAGATATTTATTGATGAGACCTCGTACATGGATTGACACACAGTCATACAGACGGACTGACAGATTGATCAATCGGCCAATATATGATAGATAGATAAATAGATAGATAGATAGATAGATAGATAGATAGATAGATAGATAGATAGATAGATAGATAGATAGATAGTGATTGTGTGCTCATTGAGGTATATACTCCGAAAATAATTCTGCATAATCACTTCTTGAACCTGTTTGCTCTTGTTTGGCTCAATCTACAGGTTTCTTCTAACATTGAAAAACAGGAGGAATTTGCATGGGATTATGTGTTTGCAATTATCTTCACCCCTTGTATTCGCCAATGCTTATTTTCTGTATTTGTATATCCATTTATTATCGATTTTTACTATCTGTTATTAAAAGTAATGGGGAAAAACTGCGTGCGATAATATTATTAGACTGTAAATATCATCCAACTATAAGGAACTAATATACGCCTTGCTGCTGCTATTAATGATGATACTACAACAGCAACTTTTGCCGCAATCCATACTACTACTACTACTACTACTACTACTGCTACTACTACTACTACTACTACTACTACTACTACTACTACTACTACTACTACTTTATGTACTATAGATTCACACTTTTGATATTGATATGAACAGAATGACTGTATTTGCTCATGATCCAAATTTTATGCAACAAAATGATTCCATATTTTTCCAAAGCATTTATTTGATTCAAGCAACACAATTCTCTTTTTGTTTTGTTTTGTCATATAAACATTTGATCTGCCCCTGCGGCTGCTGTTGGCTCCGTCGCTATGAGTATAACGAAAGCGTAATTCTCATCAGTGCGGCTAGTAATATGATAGCGTCAGGTTGTATACGTTTCTGTATATAAATCTCACTTTCACCATCAACATAAAACAAACTATTCAAACTAAAGAAAAAAAGACACATTATTGAATGCTTAAAACATATTTTAGTACAAGAAATAAGTTGCATCTAACACGGTCAGGTTGTATGTAACTTGTATAAACTCCATTGCAACATTTTAGGGAATATATAAAAACAAAAACACAAATGCTTGACAAAACATCTAATATTACTATTGTTTTCAAATTTTGACACAATGCTAGCATGTTCACGGGATGGGGTAAATCGATTCCAAGACTCAAAATGGTATCTATTTTCTCGATCCGAAAAGATCTATAAAATTAGTCGACCTCGACGGAATTTGAACTCAAAACATGAAGACGGTCGAAACATCACTAAGCATTTCTACAAGCTCGCCGCTTTAAAATGTGATACTAATATTTTGTAAAGCATCTTAAATGAAAATTATAATTTCTAAATAGTTATTGTTTGGATATTTATATATAAAACAAAGTCATAGGAGGTGATTTAACCATTCGGTCCCGCAGCAAGTTACGACCGAGTTATTATGACTGAGACACAGTAATCAACATCTAGTAATAAATAGAAGACTAATGTGAGACACACAGTCTACAGGTTAAAAAAAAAATAGTCTTTAATTATAATATCTGTCTATCTACCCACGTTAGCAAGACGATTTTATTGCCGAAA
The DNA here is from genome assembly GCF_046866305.1 of Octopus bimaculoides. NCBI lineage: Eukaryota > Metazoa > Mollusca > Cephalopoda > Octopoda > Octopodidae > Octopus > Octopus bimaculoides. The sequence continues at coordinate 69,496,016 of NC_142928.1, forward strand.
AATATAACATTAAACATTTAATTAAAAGAGGATTATACGAATACATTAGACACGCACACACACACAAATGCACACATATTTACCTCCTATTATCCATCTATTTATATATATGCTTGTATAGATACACACGCGCACACTTACGCACACACACTACACATTATATATATATATATATGTGTGTGTGTGTGTGTGTGTGTGTGTGTCTAATGTGGTAACTGCCTAGATATCTAGAAAAATCTGATCTGTCGGAGCTTTAAGATAAATTTTCGGGAAGGCACCATCCCAACATTAAGAATCATTATTCAGCATTGGATCTGAATGTAAAGTGAGTTTGTAGAGAGTAAGATTTTTTTCTACTAAGGTAATAATAGGAAATTATCTGTTATAACGTACCTCATTTCAGAGATGTAGCTGGATACTCCGATGCTCCAGTTAAAATGCTGTTTACATTTTGCCATCGTGCTGGTTCGTGGCACAAACATAAAAATAAAATTAAAATGAAGAAGTTCACGGGAACGCTGCTAATGTTGTTTATTGCGTGACATCAACCAATCGTTCAAAATAGTCTCAGATAACACATTTTGGGGCGAACCATGGACAAGCCCAAGCCATTTATAATAAATTATATTTCAGAAACTTAAACCTGTTTCATTAGAGACATATTCAAACAACTTAGTCGCCAAGAGATTAATATGAAATACTATAGCCATTGTGCTTTCATATGATCATCAATGGTTGATGTCATGAACGAATGAGCATAAAGAAAACTGTTCCACCAAATAGAAACGATCCAAGATTGGTTTTATTGTAACAATAGGATAAAATCAAACGTATCATCTGTAAAGAGCAGAAAGCACAAATGTTACAGAAGCAAGATTAAAGCCCAAGACTCACAACAACTGTTTCTGAAATAGTCAAATACCAATGTCGACTGAAATTTAGAAGTATAACAAGAACATCTACTACCAAACGAAAGAGACGGAACTTCAAAACAGTGCTGATCTCAGAATATATTAAATTGCAAACACTTGGCTCAGTGCGAACATTATTTGCTTACCAGATATTTGACTCAATAGTTGCAGACAAGATGAGCATTTTGATGGATGTACAATAGAATCTTTCTGCCGCAAGAAAGTTGGTTTCATCACTTCTGAAAGGGAGTTTAAAAGAAAAAGAAAATCTTCCAATCATTCCGAAAAACTATGAATGGATATGTTTCCATCTTTTAGATTGGTGACTAACTTTCAAATCCAACATTGGATTCTCATTCTGATCTTCAATCTTTGAGTTCGAAACGAATTTAAAGTGGGTATTATTATCATTACTTTTATTATCATTTGGAGCATCAACATAGAAAGATAGTTTTTCCAGTCACATGTAAAATATTTGTGAGATTCTTAATCAGCCATCCCCAGCCTCTGGTGAAATAGTTTCTACTGCAACCTCAATATAGAGCCACAATCGATATTATCCTCTGAGCAAAGCAAGTGCAAAGAAAAGCTGAGAACAATTGAAACTACTCTGTTTTGTTTCATGTTTTGTAAAATACACCTGACAATTTGCCAGAAGGTATCCTGTGGATGCTTCTTCAATATTTATTTGTCCAAATAATTTCACTTTACTGAGTGAAGGAGTGAGAGGCGACGGTACGAAGGCTTCGGTTTTGTAAAAAAATGACATATTCTAAGCATATTTTATTTACACAACAAAACTCTCTTTGAAATTGATACTTAAAGCTAAGATCTACCAACACGAATGACAATGGTCAAGGCATGATGGAAGAAGGTACTTTCGTCTCAAATACTTCTCAGTGAATAAACCACTAAGACAGATTGAAAGGGTCTCCTCCTTCAAAACAAGCTAAAAGTAGCGCTTACACTAGCTGGAATTCAGACAAAATATTAGGAAACTGAAGACCATAAGCTTTCCACCAGATTCCTTTCTTTTCTCCTCAGAACTAATCATTTTCAAGTCCGAATCAACAAAAAAAGTAGGTAACTGTAAAGAAACTAAAATAAAATTATAACTATCTCGGCCTAAATCAAAACGATCTTGTAATCTTTATCCACGCTCGTTTGTAATCATTATCGCTTGTAATATTTATCCTCGCTCGTTTCACCTGAATATTGGTCTTTCCTTCCATTAGCACCATTTGAATTGAGCGAAGAATGAATTAGAAATAAGGTGGAATACTCAGTTATTTATATAGCTAACTATATGTGTGTGTGAGAGTGTGTGTGTGTGTGAGTGGGTGTGTGTGAGTGTGTGCGTATATGTGTGTGTGGCTAAAAGTGTTTGCGTGTAAATGTGTGCGTACGTGTATGTTTGATTGTTGGTACAAGCTAGAAAAAAGGAATAAATAAAAGAAGATGAGATAACTCGGCTGAAAGATGGGGAGGGAATTTGATATTATATAAAGCGGTCCTTGGGGTAATACTTGGTAAATAACTGGTGAATAAAAGCAGAAAGTCAAACAGTGAAACATGAAACCTTAAAATCGTAGCATTATTAAAGAACTAAGGAGAAATCTAACAGTTCAATTGGGAAGTTACAATATTATGAATTTATAATTATTCACAGCATTTGTATCGGAGGCGGCACACCAGAAAGGAACATATTCTAATAGTTATTTTGTCTTTTTATTACAATTTTAATTCTACATCAAGGTTGATTTAATAATGTGCTATTAGAATTATTGTCATATAACAACAGAGAATGTGTTAGAATTTATTGTATTAGTTATATAAATTTGATAGCAGCGTGTATCATGTACCAAAGAAAAAATATTTCGTTTATTGTTATATTGCTTCATTAAAAGTTAGAAAGCTGTGTTTTGCTTCATTAAGCGATTCTACTTTCCGTTTGTATGTAATTATTTTAAATGGATAACATAAACCATCATCATTATTATATACAGTAGTATATTTGGATTTATGTATGGTATATACAGTTGGGAGTAATTAAATTATTTTCGTTTTGTAAGTGCATCAAAAAAAAATAGTCATTTATGAAAGTATGCGCTTTTTTTTTTCACTAGACATTTATACATCATATTCTTTCTAATTATTATATTTTTCTTGCTTTAATATAAATGAAATGAAACAACAAAATATGATCTACGAACCCGAATTAATAATATAATTAATATTGCAAATATAATTAATTGATATTTGTTTTGCAATTGCTTAAATTTACGCTCTTGATCAGACATCAGTTTCCATCTTCATAGAGTATGTTCTAAGTTGTGTTGCTCAAAGACAGGACGTGAGTGATTAAATAATACATTGGAGCCTAAATAAATTAGGTTGGCAAAAGGTGTTTTCTAATTGGAAAGAAAAAAAGGATTATTTTTTCTTCTTTCCTTTTTAATATCATTCATTAATTTCCAAACACGGTTATTTGTAAAAAAAAAAACAAAAAAAAACAATAAAATAAAGATAGAGAAAGAAGGAAAGAAAGAAAAAAGAAGGAAAGAAACAAAGAGTGAAAGAAAAAGAAATGAAAATATCAAAAGAAAGAATGTGGGCTAAACAAACACTGTTGGCTATATGTTAAAAGAATAACCACTAATATTGATTTTTGACATTTGCGCACCTCCATATATTGCAGGCAAGAAGTACCGTCGATTATATTGAATCTCTACATGATTGCCACTTACATTATCGACTCTGAAGGGAGGAAATACAAGGACAATCTTAACCAGATTTGAAATCAGTATTGATAAAGAATTAACTAAATATCATATATTATACCATTCGGCACGTTTAACGTAGCACTTTACGGTTTTTGCCTCTTCACTGCTATGAGTAACAATTTAAATTAGTTATCGAACATCCGCTCTACTAATATGCTATAATCGCTACCACAGATTGCAGATTTCAGCATTGTCTCAATTTTATGTATTCAAGAACGAGCAAACAGGGAGTTAATTGGAACTTCACTACTATTTTATTGAGTCCACAAGTGTGAAAATCAAAGAATGCCTTTGAAATTAGAACATAAGTGGACTTTCTATTATATTGAATGGCAGTTTACTCGATACTCGTGCAAATATGTTACATGGATTACTACACATTTTAAAAAAGAAAATTCTAAGCTTCATTTTTCTAACTTTGGCACAAACCTAGATCTTATTGGCGATAATAGTCAATTAAAGTGGCTTTAGTTCTTGCCTGCTACATACGTAATCCCTGAAATATAAGTGCAGAATTAAAAAAAAAAATCATTCTTTTACATAGAGTATGCAGCACTAGGGCACCGAATCAACAGCGTCCAAAAGTATTAACCCCTTATTGGCAGGGAAAAAGTGCATGCATATGTGTAACAAATGATAATAGATGCATCGCCTTGTTTTATGATATCTAGGACATTATCATCTTCATATAATACATTTGATAATGAAAGAAAATCTCAAAAATGAAACATCTTGATCGCTTTGTAAATCTTCAATATAACTGAAGATTATATACAATAGTGGAGTATATAAAAACAAATTATTTAGATATACATTTTCTAAATATTGCATACATAATCGCAAAGTTTATATAGACATAATGTTCAGAAATATGATTCTTCTAATATTGAAAATATGTTATAGCCATTAAAATTCATATAGAAATATTTAAACATTATTCTCAAGGCAAAAATTGCAGCTGGATATTGAGATCCAGATTATTACAAGTAATTTAAAATGTGTCTGTATAAGGCAAACGATAATGAAAAATCAAACTGCTTGCTTCAAGACAATTTTAATGTACGTAGAAAACGTGTACACGAAACTGGTACATACAAACAAACACAACCTACGTACATATTTATTTGAACATTTATGAATATGAGACTGTAAACGTTTTCATTTGACGCAGTGAAAGAAGCAATTTAGTCAAAAATGATATTGTATTGTAGAAGGTGAGTTAAAATGCAAGCTCTGCGTATATATATATATGTATATATATATATATATATATATATATATATATATATATATATATATATATATATATATATATATATATATATATATATATATATATATATATATATATATCTGGTAGCTATAAATTTTGAAATCCTATATTCTGTACCGAAAATACTCAGGATCGTAACGTAATAAATTCGGCTCGTGCCGTACCTCAAGTCAATTTTTCCAGCGTCGATTAAAGAGAGAGTCAAATATGAGTCGTCAACAACACTGAGTATTCACCTCCCTGAAACTTGTTAGCTCTCTACTATTGCTCACATGATTTTATTGCCGATTTGTTTTTCCATTTGTTGCAGTGAGTGAACTGCGATCATGCAATGGAACCATTTTTAAGAGATTTTCTTCAACAAAGGATCCCAGTCTCTTATTCGGAACTACTGCTTTACAAAATAATAAACACACTAACACACTTTATTAGAGACAAAATCGCACTGACATGCACACACATGTATATACATGTGTGTGAATGTATGCGACGAACTTCCACACATATTCCGCCTACGATAATCACCCACAAATACAAAGAAGAAGGTGCTTATAGATGACAAAGAGTTTTTTTAATTTTAGTTATCTTTTTACCGAACGGCTATCTTACGGGAACCTAAACGAAGCAACACTTAGTGCCATATGTGGGAATGGGTAATAGACAAAATCAATGACATATTCATATATACATGTGTGTGTGTGTGTGTGTGTGTGTGTGTGTGTGTGTGTGTGTGTGTGTGTGTGCGTGTGTTTGTGTTTGCATGTGTGTGCATGCATACATGAATTTGTACGAAGGGTTTTCGCTCGGGTTATGTTTACCTAGTTCAACTATTTCACCAAAAACTATTATTCGGCTCGGGAGTACAATTGAATACACTTTCCAAATATGTTGCTCAGAGACTCAAAACACCGTAGTATCAAAGTGAGATTGTTAACCTGGTTGCCATACCTGTCCCAGTACTAAACAGTTAGAAATACATCTGTAACCTGTGTGAAATTTTACTGATATTTATATTTCTTTACATTTAACATATACGATGTTGCAGGGACGAAATCATTTGCCGCTGCATTTCAGCTTTTACAAATGAGAAAGGATTATATGTAATATAACTAAAAGCCATTGTCTTTATCGGGAAATGACAAATTTAATTTTGTTTTTCAATGTTATTATTTTGTTACTAATTTGTTGAGGTAAAGCAATGTTTCAGGTTCCGTTTATGATTTGTGTATAATATATATATATATATATATATATGAAGGAAATGTTCTCTATGTGGCCTGTGTTCTTTGTGCTCCGCTTATGTTGTATCTCATTTTGTCCACGTTTTTTAGGGAGGTCCTGTACACAGATATGCATCTATATATACATGTAGAAGTAGGTATGTGCATACATGTACGTATATATACATATACTCACATATTATTTGTATTTTTATATATATATATATATATATATATATATATATATATATATATATATATATATATATATAGATAGATAGATAGATAGATAGATAGATAGATAGATAGATAGATATAAAGAAGAGGAAAACAAGATCAAGGCAGGACAAGTATATCAGTTCATTTCAATTAGTTTAATGCTGAAGCGAAGTACTCAATAATAATAATAATAAAAAATAATAATAATAATAATAATAATAATAATAATAATAATAATAATAATAATAATAATAATAATAATAATAATAATAATAATAATAATAATAATAATAATAATAAGAAGAAGAAGAAGAAGAAGAAGAAGAAGAAGAAGAAGAAGAAGAATGAACATTATAACAACTTCTCACTTCGCATCAGCATTAAACCAACTTAAATGAACTGATAAGATTGTACTGCTTCGATTTTGTTTTCCTCTTAGTTAAATTATACTTTGTGGCTCGAAGGTAGGCTCGCTCCGTCACATTGGCTAACAGAGCGCCAACCCCCGTTATGAATTTGAATCTTAGTAGCTAATCAATTGGAGCGCTTACACTGTATACCTATTAGTTTAGGTAAACAGTGAACTCAGCACTTCTTCTTCTGTATATATGAGTGTGTGTATCAAACTTAATGTATGCACTTTATTGATTACGTCAATTACCGCATTATTCGTCCAGCGATAACATCTCTTATGGAATTACAGTGGGAAAGCACAATAATTATCAGAAAAAGAGAGAGAGGGGGGAGAGAGAGAGAGAAAGAGAGAAACAGAGAAACAGAGAGAGAGTGAAAGACAGACAGAGCGAGTGCGAACTGTAAGGGAAGAAAGAGAGAGAGACGAACATAGGTTCTAGGACCAGCTAGTGATTGCGCCAGATGAATTTTGTCATTTTGGTATCCTTTCAATTGGATGTAGTCGTGCGCAAGGAGGTCGCAAATCTGTATTCATTAGACTTCATTCCTACTGCCTAATTTCTAATTTTGTACAGAGAGTAAGACTAATTGATATGGAGCCGAATCATTATATAGACGTATTGAAGCAAGTATAGCGTAGTCAAATTTGGTTTAAATATTCAGGCCAAAGTAATCGCCTTCTCAATTCCTATCACCGGACTTAGCTACCCTATGGAATGTAGTAGGTGCTGATGTTCCTTTTGAGAATAAGCCATGTTTCAGAAAACAGATAGCTCACGTTATTAATGTTTCACATTCCAAATTTCGCCGCAGCACAGTTTTCTTGGATTTCTCACCAACAATCACATACAACAAAACTCTTATCGGATGTTAAATACACGGAATCAATATTTGTAAGACAAAATGTCTCGTGGTATTGAGCGACGACGGTAGGCTGCGTATTTAAATCACAACGAATTAAACATTATCTTCCACTCTTTTGGCCACTCATACAGTAGTAGACGTCTACGTACTGGATCGATATGATTGAGCAACTCACAGATATGTTATATTGTATCTCGGTTCTAGGAATACTTGATCTTTCATAGTTTTTCCTTCGCATTCTTTATGAAACTCTATACAAAATTGGGGAGATATAATTGCGTAGCATGTGACCTGATCTGAGATCGTGTGCTGAAACAAAACAATTTCAGCGTGCAAGATGTTTATAAGCCATTTAAAAACACACAAAATCAGTTAGATTCACTTCAAAAGTTAAATTTCATCTGTCAATATATTTTCGTCGCTTTGAGACCGCGACCTGTTCACTGACAAAATACTGTGCTGCATCTGAGAAAGTAACAGTTAGTTAATGATATGTATGTATGTATGTATGAATGAATGAATGAATGAATGTATGTATGTACGTACGTACGTACGTATGTATGTGTGTATGTAAGTATGAATGTATATATGAGTGCAAGAAAGTATGTGCATATGCATAGCTGTACATGCGTATGTATGCTTGCATGCTTATACGCATACATGCATGTAAGTACATATGTACTCATGTATACATGTGAGTTTTTAGGTAAGAATGTAGACGTGTCTGTGAGTGTGTATGTGTGTATGTACATGTGAACGTATGCGTATGTATGATATGTGCGTCTGTTCAAGCTCTATATGTGACTGTTACTCTGTCGAAGGTTGCATATATAGATATGTGTGTGTGTGTCTCACCACTGTCTAATGGTGAATGGATACAATGTTTTATATACGTATATGCAAATATAAATCTACCAATGCATACGTACAAGCACACACAATCATATAAACACGAATAAACACTCAAATATATACGTATAAGCTTAAAGTATACGCATATATACGTTTAATCATCTACACATGCACATACACACAAGCACGCACACACGCACACACATATATGGCACTATTTTTGCAGACAATGGTTAAAATTCGAATTTTTTTTTTGTATTTTATTATACATAGACATATACATATATATGTACATACACACAAGCACACACACACACACATATATATATATGTATAGGTATATACATATATATATATATATATATATATATATATATATATATATATATATATATATATATATATATATATATGTGTGTGTGTGTGTGTGTGTGTGTGTGTGTGTATGTATATATATATATATATATACATATATATATATATATATATATATATATATATATATATATATATATATATATATTTATATAATGTGTACATATATCTACACATACACTCATACGTGCATGCACACACTCATACGATTATATAAAACTACATATATGTATTTCTTCTGACACTTTTGTAGGGTCACATCCTGGTTTTGTTCCAGCATTTTAAGAATTCTACTTCTAAATTCTGCGTCCGTTTCGGCAGTAAGACCCTGTGTAAAAATCAAGCATTCGCCATATCTGGCATTAATTCGTCCACTGAAACTTCTGGCATTCCCTGTTTACTCTATCATCATATATGATGTAGTCCCCGTCTTTTATTTTACTCTATGTTCAGAAACTTCCAACGTTTCTTGAACAAGGAACTTTTTACACTGAAACTTTTACACATTATATCTATGGTAGCATTCAAATTTATGTCAAGAGATTTTCTTTGGAATACATGATCACTATATTGTTCTTGTTCATTTGCTGCCATTTTTCTTTAGTGCATTTTTATCTCGTCGTCCCAATGTTTACATTATATCTCGAAAATTTGCTCATATCTTCTGTAGTATGCTTCGAAGATAACACCTTCGTCAAGTTCGTATTAGAACTCTGTTTTGTAGTTCGTGACAGTGTAGTGAGAACACATTTTCTGACATTCCTGACGACTTCAGTAAGTGAAGCATTTGTTGCTGTAATATTATTTGTTGTTTTTCTTCTTTCAGTTGTTGCTTTTGTTTCAGCTGTTGTTCTTGCAGTTGTAGAGCGGCTGCTGTTGTTGACTTTTCCGTTGTTGTTGTTGTTGTTGTTGCTGTTTTTGCATCTCGAGCAAACCTACCAACACATTTTCCATACTTTTACGATTTTTCATAAATATGTACATCAATTTTATCAGTTTATTAACTCCTTTTCGAGTTTCTAGTGAACTCCAAGTGAACCGATTTATTCTCGTCGAGTGTATTACTTCCTCGTAAGTTGCTTAAATCCTTGTCGCCACTGCTATAATACTTATTATGTTGGATTGTTATAACTTCGGTGTAAGTATACTTAGTAAAACCAGTAAAGACGCCTACTACGTAATCTCATACTTCACGTACTTTTCTTTACTTATAGTGACCTGTCATTCCATTCATCACATAGGAGGGGTGTACCATTATAAATAATCACCTATAATAATATATATCGTCAGCCATCGGTGTTGTTTCCTAATGAACTGTTAAATATCTCATTTTTACATTGAAATGTTATATTACGTTCTGTATCGGAAGTACATTTAATTGTTTGTGCGCGTAAACCTTATGTGGATTTGCAGATTTATAAATTGTTATTTTGCTAATAACTGAATTCGTAGTTATGTATAAAAGAAGACATGTCCAGATTTCTTTTATTTTGTATTCTGCTTCTTTTCCTGGAGACATATCCGTTCTGTAATAACTATACATTTGTTTTGTCATGTAATATTACTTTTCGAGGCTTGTTACTCTTTGATGTGTGGAGACACAATGGCCCAGTGGTTAGGGCAGCGGACACGCGGTCGTAGGATCGCGGTTTCGATTCCTAGACCGGGTTTTGTGAGTGTTTATTGAGTGAAAACACATAAAGCACCACGAGGCTCTGGCAGGGGATGGTGGCGAACCCTGCTGTGCCCTTTCACCACAACTTTCTCTCACTCTTACTTCCTGTTTCTGTTGTGCCTGCAATTCAAAGGGCCAGCCTTGTCACACTGTGTCACGCTGAATATCCCCGAGAACTATGTTAAGGGTACACGTGTCTGGGAAGTGCTCAGTCATTTGCACGTTAATTTCACGAGCAGGCTGTTCCGTTGATTGGATCAACTGGAACCCTAGACGTCGTAAGCGACGGAGTGCCAACAACAACAACAACTCTTTGATGTAAAACTACGCCATAATGGAATTTCACAAGTGTATGGTCAACTAATGTAGTGTAAATATATGTACAAGGGTACGCACATTATAATTTCAGTTGCATTAGATTAATGTAACAGATTGTAATAAAAATACTTAATATGTACAATATATTAGTAACGTTATTGTTATAACGGTTATTTTATTTTTATGGTTATTTTCGGTGATTAAAATATATCTAACATTCTAATGATAAATTGTATTTTGTGATATATTACACAATAATGACATGATTATTTATCGGTTCAGTAAATGTCTGTCGTGTAACGAGTCAAGTTATGTGCCTATGCCTACATGTATAGATACATGCATACATACATACATACACGCATATATATATATATATGTATATATATATATATATATATATATATATATATATATATATATATATATATATATATATATATATATATATATATATATATATATATATATATATATATATATATAATGATAGACAACAGAGTCCATTTGCAGCTAAATTAGCCTAAAAACTAACTATACGGCCATCTGACAAGCCGGTGTAAAAAAGTAAAACAACGAGTGATGATTATATTATCTGGTTAACGAGAAGATCATAAAATACACATTTGCTTCCGTTATTTAACTTGTAATTTCTGAAATATGATATATCAAATAGTTTTTTAATTATTAGAACTTATCTAAAATGTGCACATTTAATACATGCCCCTAAATCTACAGTACAAAAAAAAAAATTAGATGCTTGCATGAAACAAACTGCTGAAAAATATGATACTCAAAGAAGAAAGATGGGGAATTTGTATACCATAATTGTAATAAGAACGAAGACAATAAAATCTGACCAGCGTATGAGAAAATTATTATCCCTTATGCATAATCGTGCCTTCATAATCCTTTCCCAAATATAAAAATACGTATATGCTGACTTCTAAGCTGATCAACTGATTGTTGTATATGAAAGAAAAAAATATTCGAAAAAAAAAAAAGGTTTTTGCAAATGATTAAATGAAAAAAGATAACATACTGATATAATTCGATACGTGGTTTGATCAATAAGTATCGGGGCTGTTGCTATAGTAACGAAGAAAAAGCACGCAGATTAAAGCCGTTCTGCACAGATTTACCGTGGACTCTGATATGCATGTGCACTAAGTTTTAACGTTCTAGATCATTTCTGCCGTCTAGAATAGAGTATGGAAGGAAGGTGTGTAGCGTGTGATCATCGCATTGAATATGACAGAAAAAAGTTGACCAGGAAATCTGCATCACATTTAACCAAAGTTTGGCGATACCTGCACAGAGGCATATGCAAAGTTTTCAAAAGGTTTCATCATTATCAATATAATGAAGGAGATCTTGTGCAACTAAAACCCCGAGTGTCTTTTTGCTCTGCTGAACGCAGTTTTAGAACACACTTGACAGACACGCCTGTCATACCCAAATCTTCAGTGATAATGGACTGATCTGAGTGGTAACTAATTTTCGCATCCTGTGAAAACTTAGTATGGTGATTCGACGTTTACCCCTCACAGCTGCACGCGCATCTGCGATGGTTTTATCAGTTCTACTGGTTGTGGGTCAATATCGACATTTTTTCTGCCATCTTGGAAACGTCCAACCTACTCGGGTACTTGAATGCGGCTCATAAACTCCCCTCTATACACATTCTACGACTTTGCGTTGGCCTCTGATCAGGTGTAGCCATGACAACTTTCTCTGTCATGGTCAACGCAATGATCACACGTTACACACCTGCACTCGAAGCACTGCTGAAAACAACGGAAATGAGCTAGTACGTCAACACTTAGTGCGCATGGGCAACATAGTTCTTGGTCAATCTTTGCCAAGCGGCTTTACTCTGCGTACTTCAGCGTCGTTTCTATGGCAACGGTACCGATACTTATTGATCAGACTCATTTTCCTTGAAGTATAAATGAGTTTAAACCATTATCATGTTTAGAAACTAGCACAAAAGAAAATATTTCCCGATGAAGTTTATCACATTTGGGTGTTAGTGAGTTTACCTCCACATACTTAGTCTACGATTATGCACACACACACACACACACACACACACACACACACACACATATATATATATATATATATATATATATATATATATATATATATATATATATATATATATGCATGTGTGTGCGTGTACGTGTGTGTGTGGGTGGGTGTGCGTGCGTGCATGTGTGTGTGTGTGTGTTTGTAATTCCGTGTGTTATGTATGCAAATTTCTAAAGCTATAACGGATGTGAATTTAAATTAAAATAGCATAAAACGTGAATTATATACAAAATTACAAAAGTACTATTCACATGCTTGTTTACTTATGCACACAATGGTTTATTACAAAATTACCACAATACACCTCCTCCCATTGGAATTGTTCGCTACATCATATGGAAAGTCTGGTATAAAAATCGATAAATATGCATTAATTAAACTAGTATAGTATATGTGAAGACACGTTCGTATTATATATGTGAAAAAATTATGTAAGTATGTTCGAGATAAGTTTCTTTTTGTTTTGTAAATAGCTTATGCATGACCTATTTGATATTTAGTTTTGACGAAATATTGGAAGCTTATTTTATATAGCTTGAATGTATCGTAGACTAGCAAATCAGAGCTCCTACTTCTCTACTGAAACGGACAAATACACATAGATGCAGATAAAGTGAGGCAAAGACATAGTTACAGGGACGTAAACGAACCAGCGTCTATTTTCAAGCGATTGTGGAGTCCAAACATATGCACACTTATGAATATATATATATATATATATATATATATATATATATATATATATATATATATATATATATATATATATATATATATATATATATATATATATATATATATATATATATATATATATATACGATGGTCTTCTTTCTGTTTCAGTTTCCGTCTCCCAATCCACTCATAAGGCTTTAGTCGGCTCGAGGCTACAGCAGCAGGTGTGCTGGACCGAAAACAACTGCAGCGTGGCAGGCAGATATATGTTATCAATCACAGTGTATATCTTTCTTCGAGTTTGACCGTCATCATTTTCATATTTCACTTGTCAAGTCCAGCACACTTTAGAAAATACAAGCCAAGGCATTTGGAATCTGAATCAAGCCTGATTCTGCAAACCAGTTTTATACGCCATTTAAGAAACACACTAACACCGTTAGATTCACTTCAACATTTAAATTTAATTTTCCAAAATATTTTCGTCGCTTTGAGACCGCGACCTGTTCACTGACAACATTCCGTGCTGCAATTGTTTAAAATTCCACGCTGAAATTGTTTAAAATAAATGAGAAATGTATTAAAAAAATGTGTATAAAAATGGTTTGTAGAATCAGGCTTGATTCAGATTCCAAATGCCTTGGCTTGTATTTTCTAAAGTGTGCTGGCCTTGACAAGTGAAATATGAAAACGATGACAGTCAACCTCGAAGCAAGATATACACTGTGATTGATAGCATACATCCGTCTGCCACGCTGCAGTTGTTTTCGGTCCAGCAAACGATCTCAGATCAGGTCACTTGCTATGCAAGTACATCTCCGTAATCATTTATTTTATGTTATTAAAATCTCTTCTCTTTCCGTTAAGAGAATTTTCTGGTTTACATTACTTAAGTGCGAGCTTTCAATGCACGCATTTAAATTAATACTAAATGACATTCTTATTTCACTTTCTCTACATTACTGTTCTTAATTCTTTCATAATATTATCGCATATAATTTACTTGACTTCTCTTTGTTTATATTCATTTAAATTTTCCTTCTTTTTTTAGTTAAAGTGTTGTGAATCACATGCATTTTGCCCTACTTCTAGAAATATCTTGAAGTTTGCATTTTTCTTTTTATGTTCTTCTTTTGTTTTCTTTTATTGCATTTGTTACTTTTATTTCATTTAATGCTTCTTTGTATTCTCTTCACTTCCTTTTGCGCTATATAGTCGGATCTCTTCCATACTTAACTATTTGAAGTATCTTTAATTCATCTGATAATTTAATTTGAAATTATCGCTATGGAATTTAAAGGTCATATATATATATGTGTGTGCGTGCGTGCGTGCGTGTGTGTGTGTGCGTGCGTGCGTGCGTGCGTGCGTGTGTGTGTGTGTGTGTGTATGTGTGTGAGTGTATTACTAGGCATATATATATATATATATATATATATATCTATGTATGTACTAAAGTGTGTATGAATGTATCATTAAGCAGCCAGCTAGAGAGTAGTCTTTGTTCGTACACATATTCAAACGGTAAGCCGATGTAGACAAGTGAAAAAAAAATCAATTCTTCAACAGAGTAGCATCGTTTAACTTAGGCAGATTTTATAATTGACAATAGTGCATGTTTCCCTATTTTTCTTCTATTTTATGTTCCTATTTTTTAAATTTTTTATAGATGTTATTTTCCCCTATCATTAATGAGTTAAAACTCAATTCAGAATTCTTCTGATTAAGGTGCACTGCTCTAATTAATGATCTACTTTGTATAACGATAGGTTTTATGCAGAATGATAAAGATTCTAGAGAAGTAAAACTGAATCTAATTTCTAGATATTCAATATTTACATATACTCAGGATAATTCTTTTAAAATTATGTTAAATTGGTTATAATATCATTAATATTTGCCTAAGCTCACAGTAAAATGTTTTAAGTCTTCTGATGCTGGTAACCGATAAAAAATTACGAACATTATGAAGTTTGTGAAAATTATGCTGGTGTTATGAATGGTGAGGGCGGGAACGTAAATATCTTTATACATAGACATGGATGGAAACATTATATGATTTAATTATAAAACAACATTTATCAATTATAACCACCAAATGCTATTTGTGTGTGTTAATCATTCGATTATTGGCCCTATATTGAAGAATTTAATTAATAATGTTATGAGTTGTATTACTATTCTTTTGCATTTGTTTTATATTATTTGGGTAGTTATATTTCTTTAACACAAGCAATAATGCTCATGATGTAAACGGTCGACTATGTAAAAACATGTACCTTAATAATAATTAAACTATGCGTATTCCATATTTTTCTCCTTGAGTAGTATTGAGCCCACATTTGTTTATTCACCGTGTCATTCATGAAGACAAAATTCTGTGATTTGATGGGAAATTAGGCAATAGTGAATCGATGAATCGCTGATTGTCTCAAGTGAAGAGACAATATGAACTTCAGTTAACGAAGAAAACAAGGATTAGGATCAACTCAAATATATGAAAGTTTACTGTAATATTCTGCAATGTAAGTTATAATACTTTCTAGGTTTTTTTCATATTTTATTGTTCACTGAAATCAACAATATAACGCAAGTAGTGACATCATGAAACATTGAATCTCTACTCCAGCTTCCTGTATCACTGGTAGTAGTTTTAAATCCAGTACGCAGTTATTATTTAGCTTTATGCTACCAAATACATCTAAAATTACTATGAGTATCATACATTATAATTCTAAAAAAATAATATAGTAAGCAATTTTTGGCTACATATATGCACTTACGATATTACTGTCGCCTTCCGTTGAATATTCGGTGATAAGCAATTGCGTTGACCTATGTTTAATCTCTGCAATTAACTGACAGCACTAATACTTTTTTTTATAGGCATGAACTTCCGAAAAATCCCTTTCTTGCTTCTTGTAAAATGACAGTCTTATATGTTCGATGCAATTCTATCTATAACGTTCTGGGTATTTGCCTTAGCTCAGATATTTTTGGTGCAAAACGTAAACTCGAGACGTTATTTATATCATTTTATATCGTACATTTTCAGCAAACATGCCATTGGTTATATATTTCCAGTGGAACGCTCTTAGGTTCACTATATTAAGACTGCTGATAATAACAAGAGCGCGCTTCGAAATTCAGGTAAAAGAAAACCCAGAGGATATTTTTGTTTGAAAGCACAAGTGTATAAGTTTTCTTGTCGTCGTTTACATATTTCTTCAATAAGTATTAATATGATCATTACACATACACCCTTACACACATACATACACAAGCGCATGCACACATATAGTAAGCATTCTAAGAATTAATATATTCTACATGCATAATCCTGATGGTATTTAGCATTGGAGTTGAAGCAGGGCAAACACCTTATTGATTCTTAATTTTCAAATGAAGATATCCCAAGTGAATAGTCGTGTAAGGGAACATGGGTGGAAATACAGGCATATATATTGCTTGATAAATATTCTTTGATACATATCGTTTGACATGTATATGTATATATATATATATATATATATATATATATATATATAGCCTGAGGAAAAATAATTGAGACTGGAAGATGTTGATATAATTAGAAGGTGGAAGCACAAGAACAAAATAACGAGACCAATGCTTTATTTCTCTTATTTTTATAGTTTTATGGGTGTTTATTTTTTTCGATATTGTTGTTTCACAAAGTGATGTCTGCTCCGACAAAAACATGGATATACAGTTTTTAAAACATTTAGGACATTTGAAATTACTTTATCAAATAGCGTCACTAATTCAGATAATACAAAGCAGTTTGAGTGCAAGGTGCTTGCTATATAAATTACGTTGACTAAACTCGTAGAAATTCTGTTAGTGCTGTAAATATCTGCTGTTGCTCTCGTTGTTGCTGCTTTGTCCTGGTTGATCGCTAAAAATATAGGCCTCTACGCATAGGCCTATATTTCTCCATCATGTAACTCTACAATTTTGAAGGCTGACCGTCCTAATAGAGTTTTCATTTGGTGAAGTCCTATGTCATCCTTCATGAAAATGAAATCTAATCAAAGGTGCAAATGCGATGACAGACTTTCTTTATTCAATTTTCTAAAATTGTTTGAGCTATATCTGACACATTTTTCAAGAATATATATACTAAGTGGTTTGAAAGAGAATTGGCTGCTCTTTCCTGCATACTAAGTGACTAGTATCATTATCATTATTGATTCGTTGATACTGTAGTTAAGCAAATATGACTTGGATGAGCATCCAATAAGGGAAAAGTTTCGCATAAAAATTTACATACAGGACAGAATACTCGACTCTCTCTAAATTTTCCATTGTTGTAAACAGGAAGATAATGCGACACACGCCATATAAAATTATAATCATTAATATATATGTCGACAATTGACAAGATGATGATGATGGTGCTGATGCTGATGTTTATTGCGATTACACATAGCATTTGGTGTTATTGTAATGCAAAATATTATTTACTAAAGTATACAAACATGCATGAATACATATGCACTGAACTCACAGACACATACACTGAGAACATAAACACACACGTACAAATATATGTTGCTTGTCTCGTTTTCTGTCTTCGTCTTTATGTTTTCGTTTCTCATTGTGTTTAACGTTTTTTTTTTGTGATGTCCTGTACCCATACATGCATGTGTACATATAGATGTAGGTATGTATATATATATATGTATGGATATATGCATATATTTATATATTATTTATGTTAGTATATATATATATATATATATATATATATATATATATATATGTGTGTGTGTGTGTGTGTGTGTGTGTGTATGTATCTATGTATATATAGATTTGTGTGTGAGTATCTGTGTGTGTACGCACGTGTGTGTGACTGGACGCGCATGTGTGTGTGAGTGTATGTTTGTTTGTATGTAAGAGTATATCTTGGGAGTTTGTAAGTATACAAAATAAAAGTAGGCGTGTCCTCTTTACATGAGAATATGACTACTTGTAAAGAGAAGGAACTGTATGTATATTTGTTAGCGTTACATTTCAAATAAAACTACTCTAGATACATGCATTCAGTGTTTTGCTTCAAATTTTAATTTATCCTCCTACTTTTTCAACGGAAACATTAGTCATAGTTTACAAGTCAATTTATGTGTCATTAGTGCGTGCATACATATATACATAAATAAATGCTTGCATAAATACATATATACACACATACAGTGTGTGTGCGCATGTATGTAAGCGAAGTGCGGGTGCGCGTGGCTAAGCGTGTGTATATGTGTTTGTATGCAAGTGTGTGTTATGAATTCTTCCACTTCTAAAAAAAATTATCGCAAAGCAGGTACTTATCAGCCTAGAATCATTGAAGTTGCAGAAGAATGTTCAAATAATGTGAACGCTGATTGAATCTACAATCATTAAGAACTATATATATCATATGTATATATGTATATATAATATATATCATACGTATATATGTGCATATATATATATATATATATATATATATATATATATATATATATATATATATATATATATATATATAGGTGTGTGTGTGTGTGTGTGTGTGTGTGTGTCTGTGTGTGTGTCTCTGTGTTTGTGTGTGTATGTGTGCGTGTTTGTATTTATGTATACGTATATATTGGAATGAATAGAACGTTGTGAACAATATAACTCAGTATATCACGTGTCATTCCAATGAGTTTCTGAAATATAAGGAGATGGAAATATTAAATAGAAATATGCAACGTGCTACGCAATTTATTATTTCATGCATGAATTGAAATGTATACAATTTATAAACTCTTCAAATTGTTTAAACATTAGAAAATATAATCAAATTTTTGAAACCTAACATAAAAGTATCCCTGAGCCATTTCCATGTCTTATACCGCATTGGAATTGCTGAATTCCATAAAATATATTGCTCTTCGTGTAAGCATATGCATGCATTGCATACATACATACAAACATACATACATACATACATACATACATACATACATACATACATATATGCATATACATACATGGGGATGTTTGCATGTGTATATATTGCGTGCGAGTGTGTATATACATTTTGCGTGTATGTCTGAAAGTATCTGTGTGTATATGCGTATAGGAGTGTAATGAAATTGTTTCATCTATTCATGTATTTGTTCATTATATTAATGATATAAGTGTATAAGTATTTTGAATTACATGTATTCACCGGATTACAAGCACATATAATATATTCCCTGATGATCAGTCAATGTGTAAAACGTAATATCAAACATACAACAAAGTTGGGTAGCCTAGCATTAATTCAGATAATTACACCTGAAACAGGCGGAGACATACCCGGACACTCATAAACTCTCACACAGATACACACTCACATTTCCAAAGTGATTAACGGAGAAGTACCCATAAAAGTACAGCTATATCAAATGTATATTGTGTACGTAATCATATGTATATTGATAAATACATAGAGAAATATATATATATATATATATATATATATATATATATATATATATATATATATATATATATATATATATATATATATATATGTATATATATATATATATATATATATATATATATATATATATATATATATATATATATATAATATATAAATAGTATACGAATGTATGCATATATCCATACATATATGTACATACCTTCATTTATATGTATATATATACATGAATATATGGGTACAGGACATCAAAAAACGTTAAACACAACGAGAAAAGGAAACATAGAAAAGGAACTTTTTTCAATCAACGAAAAAAATAAAAAACAGCGAAACGAGTCATGCAACATACAGAGTATACCCCTTCGTCAGCCGTCCCAACCTCACCCACTACGAGCCTCGAAGGCAAGGACAACACGCGACCTCGCCGAATCAGTCCCTCCCGCAAAGCAAATTAAATAAAATTTGGGATTTTTTGCGGAGGGTGAAAATGTTAAGAAGAACAGGACAGTGAGAACAAGACAGTAAAACAATCGGTGAGGGCTGTTGAGCCAAGACGATAGAAAAATTATTATGTACGCTATGAAAGGAAACATGCGAGGCACGTCTTTTCTTTAGGAAGGAAATGGACAGAAAGATACATACCCTTTCGTCACGTGTCAGCGATGAGAGAGTCAAGGAGGTAGTGTGAAGTGGATAGAGAGGGGGGGGGCAGATAGACATGCACACAGACAAGAAAGAAAGAAAGATAGATAGATAGATAGGTAGATGGATAGATAAATAGATAGATAGATAGATAGATAGATAGATAGATAGATAGATAGATAGATAGATAGACAAATGAGAACATTTTATAAACAAACTTATAAGTGCTGTATGTGACGGTAATCGTCATAAAATATACGATTTCGCAAATGCAGGAGGTCAATGGGTACAACGGGTAAATAAACTTTAGAAGAAGGAAATACGTGACCAGAAAGGCTTGAATGGGAATCGAAACCGGCGCGTCTCAAATTTCTCTGAATGCACACATGTATATATGTATGTGTGTGTTTGTGTGTGTGTGTGTGTGTGTGTGTCTGTGTGTGTGTGTGTGCGTGTGCGCGTTTGTATAAATATGTATAAATAAATATACCATTACTTAACTAATACGGTTGTACTCATAAAAAATCTCCTTTAATGGATCAGTTTCCAAAGCACCCCCTATCTTCATAATTTATAAATATATATATATATATATACACTCGCGTATATATGTATATATGGATGGATGTATACGAACTTCTTTCAGTTTCCGTCAACCAAAACTACTCACAAGGCGCTGCTTTGTCAGAAGCAATAGTATAAGACACTCGCCCGATATACTATAGGGAGGGACTGAATCTGGAACCATGTAGCTGAGAAGAAAATTCCTTTGAAATACAAAATTAATTTCATAGTTAAATATAAGTTTATCTTCTATTTTAAATCTCTTAGTATACAGCCCCATATATGCGCGTATGAAAGAGTGTAAGTGTGCGTAAGCGCGTGCATGTGTACTTGAGTGTGCGAAAACTTGTTTGCTTCTCCTTTGCGTTTCCCAGGGTTTCGAACTCTTTGAGTTTGTGGACCCTGAAGAAAATGCAATTTAACTATACTTTTTGTCATTTGAATTTTCTCTAAACTCTACCTATTACCAGGCCCTGCGCTGGTAATTGATGAGTGAAATGGAGCAGTGTCTTTTCTCACAAAACATACCGAATTTAATGACTTCGTTTCCACAGGGTACTTTGAAATAGGTTGAGACTCTGGGTCTTGATTTGCAGTTCTTTTTCTTGTTCTGATGCTTCCTCTTCGACAACTTCTTCCTTAGATCGTTCTCTCCAGATAAATCTGCTCCTACATCTATACCATCATTTTTGTTATTTCAAGCAGTTGTTTGCTCATACTATTGTGATACCGATTATGGTTTTGATTCTGCGTCAGCAAGTGATTCAGCATTTTGCTGCTCTGAAACACCGCTTCAAAACTTTTTTAATCATATTTGCAATCTAGAAATACTTCATTCATCCTGGTAACGAAATGTCACGATGGATTAATATATTTGGATAACTACGGCACCAATAAAAATGTTTCCATAAAACGGCACATTGGCTGACCAGAAATGAATAAATTTCTTGTGACTTTAATTAACAATGCGTTTGACACAGTACATTGACTGTCGATCTGGCGGATCTATGTTCGACAATTACGAAAACTCAGAGATAAAATTTTCTTATGCATGTTATCTTGACACATAACAGGTTGCTGTTCTTCACCAACATTCTCAATACCACCATGACCGAACTTTTAATTGTATATTCAGAGCCTGTGTAAAACCGTCGCTGCTTCGTTCATATAGATGTAATTCTCCGGCAACCAATTGTGGTTATGGTTCTTCTATGAGTATTTCCATAAGTATATACATCCTACGAAGCACATGCACAGTTTGGCAGAATTGAGAATGGAATTGCACATGATGTAACCACCCACACTATCTATCTATCTATCTATATATCTATCTATCTATCTATCTATCTATCTATCCATCTATCTATCTATCTATCTATCTATCTATCTATCTATCTATCTATCTATCTATCTATCTATCTATATATATATATATATATATATATATATATATATATATATATATATATATATATATATATATATATATATATATATATATATATATATATATATATATATATATACATATATATATATATATATATATAGGCACGCAGGGTGGACTTCAGTGCCTACCTGCATAGCCTGCCACGACTCTCGGCAAGAGAGGCGGAGTGCTGCGAAGGTGCCATCACGGCGGCGGAAGTGAGGGACGCGATGGCGGGATGTTCGAGGGACAAATCTCGGGTTTGGATGGTCTGCCCTACATTACTGTGTGATACACGATCCCATGTATGTATTTATGTATGCATGTATATGTCTATGTATGTACACACATATGTAATGACTATATTTGCAGAAGTGGGAATGAGAAAGTTAGAATAAGAAACGTATAATCGACTACGTAAAGTACTTGAGAATAAATACTAAATTATAATAAGACATAAACGTATTTCTGAAACTGAACCAGGTAAATAATAATAATTAAATTACATTAGTGTAGAAGCTTATTAATTCTATAGGAATGGAGACTGATATATGGCAACATTAAATAAATTGGATGTTTTCTCTTACATTCAACGGGCGTTCATAAATTCTAACAGATTGACTATTAAAGAAAATATGTTTACAGAAACACTGATAGCACCTATAGGATGGAGAATGTAGTCGTGTAGGAAATTATTACACATGAAAGAAAGGAAGGAAAAAAGTAGTTATATGTGTCTTTGTGTATATGGTCATATGTGTATATATATATATATATATATATATATATATATATATATATATATATACACATATGTGTGCATGTGTACTTGTGAATATATATATATATATATATATATATATATATATATATATATATATATATATATATACTTATATGTGCGTATTGAATAAAAACAACACATGCGAATAAAGAACCGGGAGATTAATTGAAAACCAATATTTGTAAATTCAAGATATAAAATTTTGAAATAGAAAATATGCTTCAGAGGAATTTACTTTCCATAAAAAATCAATACATTTCTTTCACCTCCTCTCTGTCTCATGCTAGTGCTTTCACACCTCCTCTTTCTTTTTCTGACTCCCACTACCTCTTTTTTATTGTCCATTCCATCTCTTACCACCTCCTTGTCTTTCTCTATGTGTCGGTGTATATTTGTGTTTGCAAAACAAAGAGAGATTATAAGTGGGATTAGTTGTGTAGTGAAAAGTGTGTAGATACAAACCACTTTTGTAACACATACATATGTTTCCAAGTTAATTTTCCCATATGTGGGTATATATGATCTGAAATACGTACGGTTACCTGCCTGTCTATGTTTCTCTTTGTACGTATATTTCTTAGCGTGCATATGTATCAGTAATAAAGTATTTGGTGATAATATACATTTATAGAAACACAGAAAAATGTATATACTTATATATCGTTTATCCTTTATCTTTATATTTCAGTTCTTGCACTGCAACCATGCTGAGGAAATACGTTCTAGTATTTTTGTTTTGATTTCTTTCAGTCGAATGAATTAAACCCAGTACGTAATTATAAGGATGGTAATTATTCTATAGTCCCTCCGGCCGGCTCTCAAGAGTTGGTAGATGACAAGCACAAACACACACATGCACACGCACATATATATATTTGTATATATGCATTATGTATGTATATATATATATATATATATATATATATATATATATATATATATATATATATATATATATATATATATATATATATATATATATATATATATATATGTGTATATATATATATATATATTTGTGTGTGTGTGTGTGTGTGTGTGCGTGTGTGTGTGTGAGTGCGCGTGTGTGTATACGACAGGCTTCTTTCAGTTTCCGTCTAGCAAATACGCTCACAAGTCATTAATTGTAGAGGGACTATAGTAGAAGATATTTGCCCAGACTGATTAATCCTGGAAACATATGTTCGAGAAGCAAACTTCTAAACTCACTGGCACGCCTGTACCTATATATTTATAACAAACATACAGATATGTGAATGTGCCAAGTAGTAAAGAAGGAATTTTTCCAACATTCCGATATTGCCAGAAAACTCAGTGATATTGTAGAGCATGAAATTTAAACGGGGTTAGCTATGTACAACAACATATTTTGTGCAGTAGTCAAGTAATCATTCCAGGATCGTTAATTACACTGAATAATATAGAAAGAAGGTGCCGAGCTGTTTACAAATATCACAATATATGTGTATGTGTGTATGTGCATGTGTGTGAGTGCGTGTGTGTGTGTGTGTGTGTGTGTGTGTTTATGTGTGTGCTTGTCTGTGTGTGTGGCTGTGTGGTAAGGATCCCGCTTCCCAACTACGTAGTTTCGAGTTCAGTCCCACTTCGTGACACCTTGGGCAAGTTTCTCCTACTATAGTCTTGTGAGTGAATTTGGTAGACGGAAACTGAAAGATGCCCGTCTGTCTTTGTGCCTGTATTTGTCCCCCAACACCGCTCGACAACCGGTTGTGGTGTGTTTACATCCCCGTAACGCAGCGGTTCAGCAAATAAGACCGATAGATTATGTACTATAAGCCCTGGGTCAATTTGTCTTACTAAAACCCTTCAAGGCGGTGCTCCAGCCTGGCTGCAGTCAAAAGACAGAAACCAGTAAACATATATAATTGCACGCGACGTCTACTTAAACATTATATTCGTTTATTTGCTGTCAATAAAAATTGTTCCCGTATAATTTGTATTAGGGATAGTCTATTATTTTATACTGAATGTTTGACATTCTCCTAAATCTTCATTATGTATATATGCATCATAGAATAGTAACCATACTAATAGTAACTGTAACTGTTGAGAAAACATGACTTGCTCCCTAAATTTACATTCAGTCATAAAGAGTATTGTCTATGAATGTTTGTCAACCAAATGTTTTCCCACAGAGAATTTGTCCAACTCACCTGTAATTAACTTAAGACCAGATTTTTGCATCAGTGATATACTTACGTGAAAGCAGGAAATAAAATCCTCTCTTCAGTCGGCCGACAAAATCAGTAGTTCCACGAAAGCAACACATACTTCGAATTATTCTAGCGTAACGATATGAAAACCCCACTATATCAAAAAAACTAATACTTCTGTATTTTGTGTTCACCTGAAAATTCTTACATGCCATCTGATTGTGAACAACTAATAAACCCAAAAAATCAGCACGCTTATTATAAAAGTTTGAAACAATAATTCTACCACAAACGAGCACGCGGTGCAGAAGGGTGAGATGTATTTCTTCCATCCATTGATGCGCTCTACATGCCTATGTATATATATATATATATATATATATATATATATATATATATATATGTATATATATATATATATATATATATATATATATATATATATATATATATATATATATATATATATATATATATATATATATATATATATATATATATGCGTGTGTGTGTGTGTGTAT
>NC_142928.1:69527271-69529771 GCF_046866305.1 Octopus bimaculoides
TATAAATGATCAATTATGAAAGCATATAGATACTTCTTATATTTCTTTTTCAATCATTATATAATATTCATCAACAACACCATCAATATAGAATATTTTTACGACAAATATGTTTTATTTGTAATCAATTCTATTGCACATTTCCATATTTCTAGTTACATAAAACTTGAGACATTAACGAAAATCACGAGGAATGTTAAAATTGTAAAATATATTTCTTCGTGACGTAGTAAGGTATTACGATAAAACTTACGTCTACTATTCGCATAGTGCCTTAGTGGATTGCGTGGTTGCCACCTGAAACTCCCATGTTTTTCGAGGAGTGGTGATTGTGTTCGTGCACCTGACACTCAACCACTGGAATATTCATATTCATTCATCCAAAAAGTAAATATCACCACTGCTATCTATGCATGAAACTATGCCGGAAATATCAACCTTTAAATATTGAAAGTTATTAGATTTTGTCGGCTGGTCATAGCCAGTTGTTTAGTTGGGTCGTAATGTCCTTGCATTGCCGCAATTCTTGAGGTTATACTCATAATTCTTGTCAACGCATCGAATTTCTGTCTCGTAAGAGATTGAATCTCAGTCAACTGAACGCTGAAGTTGTTATTCTTCACCCTCCTTTTCAAAATACCCAGGTTTCCAGATAACCTTGGGGTGAATTTCAGGAAAGACTATGCGCCCACGCTTTCGCGCTCGGTCGTAGCTTGTTATGTTTCTTGGATGGATAGTGCCGTACATGTTACACCATCCATAAAACCCCTGGAAGTTAAATACCTCGTATTGTCACCAATTTCTCATATTCACGACTACTTTTATTCCACCTTCAGTGGTAAACCCAATGTTGTCACAATTAGAATCATAGATATCGTCCATCCTGTTATAATGATAATTTCAAGTTTCTTTCATTGGTGGTGCATGTCTCTCACAGTAATCACAAGCTGAATATCCTTTGCTGGTACTTGGTTGTATTCCTATCGTCTTTAGATGAGCTGGTGGGGCGCAGGTAATTGGTGTTCCACGAGTGCTAAACATTTCTCTGAGAAATTGCTGTTGTTCCTTTTCACATCTTAAATGATTTACCTAAGCACTTATTGATGTCTAAGCCATTTTGTGGGACCGGGGCTTCTGAAGAGGTCACTTTCCCAAGTTATTTCCCAGTGAGATTGAAACCAAAAGCGTATAGAGGAAATGCAAATTCCTAAATAACATACCCATACCCCCGCGTAGTTGTTCAATCTAGTTTATTCGTAGTTTTATTTTCATTAGAATGCTTCAAATAACACTGAAGTGGGTAAGCCACTTTTTCTGTTTACTAATGAAAAAAAGATTTTTCAATGCTTTTTCTTGTTTTGGGAATTGGAATTTGACGCCGTTTTGACACATTCTTTGAATACTAAGGTGATATCGTTTTATGTGCATACTGCCTCATAGTATATGAATTACATTTTATTCGAAATATATTATTACTTTTATGAAACAAAAGTAAAAACAATAACATCTAAAATTTATATATTTTACTTTTATCCACTGAGTTAGATCACAAGATGTGGGATCTAAAGCTCTATATTTTATTTTTAACACAGCTTATTTCAAACATTCATGGTTTTAAAAGTTAATATTGTAAAACATTAAGAAGTACTCAACAAATGGTTAATGAAACTTTCACTTTAAGTTTTATCGGCAGCAATTATCTTGTTAATATACTACCTAAAATTTAATTCTTACATTTTAACTAATGGACTGCGAGATGAAATCTGCATCGCATATCATATACAGAACTACTTGTTTATACCGCCACTATTTTATGTATAATCAATTCTAGAAAAAATATACATATATGATAGTAACATCAATAATATCCATTTCATAGAAACGATTCGCTTATTCTCGAATATATTTTATAAATATCATTCATAACTTACGTTACATACAAATTATAAATATATCTGCCTTCTAATACAGTATGCAATATTTAGCATCACTCTTTTCCTAACATTCATCTTTTTATAAAACAACATGGTGGGTGTTTCTTCCTAAATATAATCTATTATTATTGACATATTATTTCTCTTATATTTTAATAACCACTCATTTTATACATAGAAACATCTCTAAAATTATATATCACTAATTTTCACGTTAGATCGTGAAATGCATGAACATAATATAGCTAACCAGCAATCTGGTGGCTCTCACAGACGTGACCCTGGTCATACAGTCAGCAATATACTCCACCGACTCTACTGACGATAAATTAGTCTTCCATGCAATCAAGGACTCTGAATATATATCAAAGATACAGAAAGGTTTGAAGGCAATATGCAATCGGGCTGAAGAACTGAAATTAGAAGTCAGTGTTAGAATTCCAGTGTTAGAGTCGATGCATGGCTTGCTAATTCACACGAGCTTTGGAACGCCGTTTCATGTGAATATTACCAAGAAGGCAACAAAGAGCAGGTATATGACTGTTTGGATTCTGAAGTTATTCAGA